>NW_027045045.1:0-23981 GCF_964019385.1 Sycon ciliatum | reverse complement strand
CAAAGTGCTTCTCACCGCCGTACAACAATGCACAAAAGTCAAAAACGATCCGGGGCTCTGACTATGCGCCCAGAACGCGTCATCTCCTGCTGCCGTGGTGGTGGTAACGGTGCTGACGGTTCATACGCTGGCTGCTGAGGGACGATAGCAGGTTGAGCGGTATCGGCAAGCCCAGGAGCCACGTCCTGTGACGATATTTCTGATGGCACTAACCTTTGGATCGGCCTCAACAGGGTACTGGTACTCAACTTAACCTTGGCAACACGGCGCTTACCATCTCGACCAGGGAATAACTCGATGATCCGTCCCAAACGCCAGAACTGTTTGCACTTGGTATCATCGAGAACAAAGACAACATCACCCACAGCTAAAGGGCACGACATGGTCTGTTGGTGCTTGTTCAGCTGACTTAGGTACTCCACCTCCCAACGATTCTTGACATGCTCCAGTGTCCGACTGAGGTAACGCAACCTCGATGACATCTGCGCAGCGTCCAGGGTACCTGCTGGCTTCTCTGACAACATCCAGATGTTACCCATCATCATTGCAGGGGTTACTGGTGGCTCATCCAGGCTATCAGGCAAATAAATTAGCGGACGACTATTCGCCACTGCTTCAACCTCATACAAGAGGGTCTCCAGCTCCTGGACCTTCAGAAACGCTTTTCCCATTACCTTTTTCAAGGCACTCTTCACTGTACCAACCATTCGCTCATAGAAGCCTCCATGCCATGGTGCAGCTGGAGGATTGAACATCCATGGCACACTCAGTTTGTAAGATGCCGCCTTGAACGTTGTAGCGTTGTCAGACCTGATCCGAGACGGCAAACTACGTCTCGCGACAAACTTCCGAAATGCTATCAAGAATGACCCAGTACTTTTAAACTATCGACCACGTCCAAGTGAACTGCTCTGGTGGTGGCACCCACAAACAATGCTATCCATACCTTCGGAGATGACTCACCACAGCGCACGTACAACGGACCAGCATAGTCAATGCCAGTAGTTGCGAACGGCCTCTCGTGAACAACTCGGTCTTCTGGCAGTGGCGGGCAGACTTCTGAGGCAGCCTTAGCCTTGTAGCGGTGGCATGTAACACATCGCTGAGTAATGTTGCGTAGCGCTCGTCGACCACCGATAATCCAGAATTTCTGACGGATGAACGACAAGACTCCTTCTACACCTTGGTCCATCCTTTCAACATGCATTTTCCCCAGCAGCAACTCGGACAGATGATGTTTGCCTAACAGGACTGGGTGCTTGGCTCCATACGCCAACTCGCTGTGCTGAAGTCGTCCCCCGGCTCTGAGCACTCCATGCTCATCCAGAAACGGTGCAAGCTGATACACCTTCGACCAAGGCTTCACTGGTTGACCTTGCTTGATCAGCTCAAGATCCTCAGCGAAACATGCGGCTTGAACGATACGGTACAATACGTTGTCTGCTGCAAAATAGAGTTCAGCACGACGCTCAGTGTACTTCCACTGCAACATCCGAGTCACCATGCCCTGTGCCCTCGACCATTTACTGAATCGGAGCCACCATTCCTTATCAGATTCTCGACTACAGGTGGTGGCTGACACTCGTACTTCTACACTGGACTCATCTGTAGCTGCGGTTGAGGATGCGGTGGGCCAGTCATTGGGCTCCGTGATCCAGGTTGGTCCGCCCCTCCAGAATGGACTACGGATCTGCTGTGCACTACTCCCACACGACGGTAAATCTGCTGGGTTGTGAAGGCCCGGGCATGGTTCCACACAATGCCGACCTTCTTCGATATCTCTTGGACTTGACTGACGCGGTTAGCCACAAATGTTTTCCATTTGTACGATGGATTACTGATCCAATGAACGGTAGTGAGACTGTCAGTCCAGCCATAGACTTGCGTGACGGTCACACGCAGCTCCTTCACCACAAAGTCAGCGTAGCGAGCCGCTAGACATACTGCTTGTAACTCAAGGCGGGCCAATGTGGGTGGAGACACGGGTGCCACTTTGGCCTTGGCAAATACCAAGTGCGACTGTCCATTGACGACTGCATACAAACAACATCCAAACGCTTTCTCACTGGCATCGGCGAAGGCATGAAGCGCAATCCGCGTGTCAAGATTGCAGCAAATCCAACGTGGTATGTCAATGCTCACCACTTCGGCCAACTCTCCCCACCATTGCGCACATGCGGCTGCGATGCCATCAGGCAACTTATCATCCCAATCGCCTCCGACTTTCCAGGCTTGCTGTAGCAGTATCTTTCCCGGCACAACTGCCGGTGCTGCTAGACCTAGCGGATCAAACACTGACGCAACACACTTGAGGAGGGATCGGCGGGTCCAAACAGACGGCCTATCGGACTCGCCTAGCGCTGCTATGCTGAGCAAGTCATCACTGGTTTTCCATTTCAGACCGAGGACTTTATCTCCGGCCTCTGGATCGCACGGGATTTGGTTGCCTCGCCACTTGCGTAACTCCATGCCGGCATCCGTAAGCACACGCACGCTGAACTCTTGCATCTCCTTGGCTTCCGAGGCATTTGAGACACTAGAGACCAAATCGTCAACGTAGAAACTCGTGAGCAAGAGATCAATACGATCTCGCTCTTTGGGTGCAGACAACGCACGTAGCTCCTTCAAGTGATGCTGAATCACCGCAGTAAGCATGTATGGCGAGCAGTTTACGCCAAATGGCAGTTTCGTTAGCCTCCAGGTTAACAGTTCATCGCTGTCGCTTCGACCGGGCCACAAGAAACGCAGGTACGGACGGTCTTCGGGATTAACCGCGACCATGAAGAAAGCCTTGCGGATGTCAGCTTGCAGCGCGCTCTTATATTCACAGAACCGTAATAGCACACCTGCGAGACTCGGCAATAGCAATGGTCCAGGGTCAACCATGTCGTTCAACGACTTGCCATCTGGAGCCGTCGCCGAGGCATTGAACACCATTCTTAACTTTGTGGTTGCAGCGTGCTCGCGGAATACACCATGATGCGGTACATAGTACCCGGCATCGCTCTCACATGGCTCCAGCTCAATTGCTCCAAGCTCGCGGTACTCCCTGATCAGCACATCATCATAGAGCGCACGCTTCCCATTCCTCTTCAGCTTTTCAAGAAGCCGCATTGCGATGACTCTAGCTTGAGCATAGTTATCCATTGGGCGACGCTCATTTCGCCACAAGAGACCCACTTGGTACCTGCTGCCCTGGCGACGTAGCGGGAAAGATGGCAGGTGCTGATGTTGTTCTGGAGGTTCATCCAATTGCCATAGTTTGATGTGGGCTGTGACACATGACACGGTCACCGGTTGACTGTTATGACTTGGTGCAGACGCTGGAGCAGATAATACATTACCTATCTCTGTGTTCCACACCGTCTCACCATTAACTTCCTTCTTGCTGTGCAGTACCACGTTGATATAGTCTGCACCAATCAGCATATGTATTTCGTCTGATGTCCCTTGTTGAGGCTTGTCACTCAGCTCTACTCTCCAACTGTGCCACTGCGCAATGGTCTGCGGACTTGCGCACTTCAGGTCCAGCTCTAGCGTTGGTTTCACGAACGCGCGTACCCGAATGCTAGCGGCGCTACCCTGGATCGTGATGGCGTACTTATCCATGCGCTGTTGGGTTGGTTCCGTGCCGAACGGCTTTACCTCTACATTTTCAGCCCCAACTTGTTCTGCATCGATTGCTTACACGAATGACGCCTCAGCACCCGAGTCCAGGAACACGCGAACCTTCGCGTTTCGAGTTCTTCCCTCAACTCGTGCCACTCCGGTCATCAGCCGCACACTTGGCGAGTGTAGACAGCACGATCCAACATTCTTCTCCGTTACTACAGTCAGACCTCGCTTAACCGCACACATCTGTTTTCCACAAAAACATCCGGATAGGCGAGGTTACCGGATAACTGAACACACATACTGTACATGCATGTGGCACGTCAAAAGCAGTGACATCATACATACATGTAGACAGGTCTTATGCAGTACAACTAGCGTGCCCAGTATGTAAAACAAGCGAGAAAAATGGCAAGTGCATGCAACTGAGTGCTGTCCGCACACACCCAGCAGATCAAGTACCTCATTTGCTTGTACAACTCCTTGATACTAGCTTCTGCAAGCGCTAACCATCCACATGCAACCGGATACGACGAAGCATTTTGTACACATTTTAACCAGTTTGTACACAAAATCATGCACCGGTATGCGGATCGCGAGGTCCGGTTATGTTGTATGCATAACAATGCTGCACATCGGTAACCAGCGATTTTCTTCCGGATGGTGAGGGATCCGGATAAACGAGGACCGGATAAACGAGGTCTGACTGTATCTCAATCGGTTTCTCCCGGCTGTAACCTTCTCTATCCAACACATCATGTATTAGCAGGTGGTGTTTCCTCTGGCATTTCGTGCATCTCGAGCCTGACCGACATTCTCTGGCCATATGGCCATACTTAAGAGAGCATGTCTGAGAAAACCAGAACATATGTGCAAGTCGATCTCTCAGATTTCGCTCAAATTTTGCAGGTAGGTTTGCTTTGGGGTGTAGATCGACATTCCAAAGCCCGCACAAAATCTTTTGAAGAGAACCATGAAATTGGTATACCCCTCAGTATTGGCCCAATATTGGCACAATTTATGGGTCACCAAACGAGCCACGGCACAGCGTGCAAGAACAAGCTACGAACAAAACTCCATCATGCCATCATTACCTCACCTTAGAAGAGTTCTTGGGGCAGCACTACTTAGCCACGCCAGCATCCCAGAAGACGAGGGCAATCATCCCTTGACGCCACAAATGATCGTCTTGAAAATAGCCAAATTACAAGCGCTGATAAAACAGCGAGCTACGTCCTCAATTAGCAAACACTATACACCGGCAGATAGTAGAACACCTCTTCTAGCACTGAGGACATGTCCCCCATCATCCTTTTGGGGCTGTCTTGAAATAAACAATTTTGAATTTGTCCACTCGACCATTCTGAAATACGTCCAAACTCATACCTGCGCAGGAAAGCTCGCCCCTCCGCAACGTCTAGTCAGCAATTTCTACTCCAACACCATTCCCAACGCTGCAGAACAAAGTGTATTGTTGACTCTGACAAGGAAAAGCAGCGGTGATCACTTGTCACTCCAAACGACAAGCTTCTCCTTGCGCCAACAACATTTTTCGTTGCAACAGTGGACCGTATGCGTGTTAAAACAAAATGGCGTCACGATTTATTGAAAGTGGTATAGTTGGTGGAACGAGTGTTCAAACCCATTTGAACTTCACACTGTTCGTCTTCTTTTTGACATGCTCTCTTTCCATCGTCCTTAGCTTTTGTTTGTTGAGAGCTGTTTTGGCTTTCTCCTATACCTCTGGGGGATGCCAAGTGATGGTTTTGAGAGGCTGGTGATGGCTGTGAGCGAGAGTTTGCCGATCGGCGTCGTCCTCGCTATAGCGATGAAAATACTAGTTACTGCGCACCTGGCAGATATCAGAACACGTCGGAGCGTCCAGGAGCAAAGGAATCTTGGGTTTTCACTGGAATCTAGTTCCTCCAGCATCGTGTAGCCCACCGTCGGTGAATGGCCGTCCAGAAAGGTCGAATCTGGTCTTCTGCAGCATCTCGCAGTCCTGCGAGGCACACTGAATACGCCTGTCATGTATTCTACAAATAAAAATCATGAAGTAGTGGACTTTATAGTGATGAGTCTATCCTGTATGCTGCAAAAGACGCAGGAAATGTCACTGGTGTCCGTACACTGGACGCCAATATCATCCCAGTCTTCTCCTGCAGGATCTGTTTGACATTGACATACCGGTATGCAGTGGGTCGACATTGGCCTGGTTTGGCAGCTATCTGCCTGGGTGGATGTAACAGGTTTGCATTGGCGCGTCGTCCAGTCCGACATTTTCTTGTAACTGTGGAGTACCGGCAGGGTCTGAGAGGTTGCTCGTGCTGTGAACACATCTCTACTGCCTGTCTCGTCCTGGAAGTGCCGTCTCGCCGCTTCCTTGCTCTACAGTCACGCCGTTATTTCGCTTTGTTTCGTGGTGCAGCTCAAAACCTGCCCAAACAACTGTGAGCTCGCAACATGGTATGGACAAATTGCACCACTCATGCTGGTTAACTAAAACCGGGATAGTCGAGTAAGCGAGTTCACTCCCTGGGCCATGGCAGGATCTGTTCAGCGCGGGCTATTCCAACCTCCAAGTGCATAGTCACCGATCGATCCATGCGATGGTGGTTGACCTACAAAGAGCCAAGGTCTACGAGTACTACTATTGGATGCTGTCTACATGCAGTCAACAAAATCAAAGTACCTCAGTATGCCCCAGAACAGGGCATGTGCATCTATCATGACACAACAGGGGTTCTGGCGGCACCTGTCAAACAAGCAGTAGCGACTAGTGCCAGCTACCTATTGGAGGCTAGCCGCTACAGTCTGTCACTGGAGATAATTATTATGTTCACTGTTTAGACTGAGCACAATCAATGATGCCCAATCAATCTGCCCAATGTGTGTTCTGTTCCACCTAATTATAACGTCCCATCGCATCAACCCTACTACACGCACATGTCGTCACTCTAGCACGACTTGTGTTATTATTGTTTATTTTGATTCGCACGATAAATAGAGCACAATAAACGTTAACTTGACCGAAGGTTAAAGGCGACTGCAGATAGAGGAACACATCGAGGTACAGGTGCCGGCATCAATACAGTATCAGAGAGGTACGCAGAAAAAACTCTCGTAAACCCAAGGGGAAGTGGTTGATGAGGGATGAATGCACTCTCCACGCTCGTCTACACTGTTCGTGGAAATGCACACATACATACAATAATATACAACATAGCAATAGCATGCACAGAACCGAACAATTTCATGTTCACACATGCGAGCACAGACCTGAACATTAGTACCAAAAGCCGATATAGACAATATCCCCATACACACAGACGCACACACACACAATGTCCCATGTATGCGCCCGTGGCGAGAAAAGCACGCAGATCTAAAAATGCACTGGATGTGAACCCACAGATTTTCTCTAATAGCAATGATAGCGGATCTGATTCTGAATGAAACACACACACAATACAATTATTGAATGCCCATCCGCAGATGATGGCAGGTCCTGAAAGAACAGGCAGTGTTCCAGTGATGGGGAACAGAACTTCGAGTGGCGAGTGAGGTATACACACACACGTGCGTGCGCGGGCACACACCAAAGTATGAAGAAATAGAATCGACATCGTAGTATTCATTGGTTGGGGAATGGAAAGGAAAATAAAACATTGCTGTAGGTTATTGTTGTAAGGACACTGGGAGCACAACAGAAAGGTAAGCAACTTGCTTTGAAGCAAAGAAAGTTATTATTCCACGGATCTCAGAAGGAAGGAACGTTCCAGAATGCTGCACTGGCAACAGGCGGCCTGCATGTGCGCGGCCCCTGCAGTCGGTCCAGCTGCCGGCCTTGCAGTGCTGAAAAGAATGTGCAGTACAGCATGTCACATAGTATCGCAGCCTGGACAAATAGACGCTGGGAAGTCCTAGTTATGTGCTCACCTACACCACGATGCACCAATCTTCTGAGCTACTTTGGCAACAATTTTGTCCACTTGAGACTCCCATGGGCTGAGCCAGTTGTTGAGGGCTGCATCAAGGTGGACGGCAATGACCGCTGATGGCAAGGCAATCAATGACACACAGTCACTAGGGCATCGTCAACATGGCGCTGAGGCTGGATGAATAAAATCAACCTTTAGGCTGCCGCGGGATTGACAACGAGGCCGCTGTCTCGAAGCTAGTCAGTCAGCCTGGTCACCGCCATTGACGAACCAGTCGCCACCGCCAGCAGTGGCGGTAGGTTGTGACAAGTATGGTGCAATATTGTCAGCAAATTCAGTACTCAGGATAAGATGAGTGACAAAGGGAACGTTGTGTTTGATAATATTGAAGTGAACAGGGATGATCACAAACCCTGCGCGTACTCCACCGTGAGTTACAAGAAAATTCCGGACTGGACGACGAGCAAACACCAACCTGCTACATCCAACCAGGCAGATACTATAACGATAGCTGCCAAACCAGGTCAATGCCGACCTACTGCATAATGTCAATGTCAAACAGATCCTGCAGGAGAAGACTGGGGTGTTGGCGTCCAGTCACTGAGTGTACAGACACCAGTCACATTTCCTGCGTCTTTTGCAGCATGCAGGATAGACTCATCACTGTAAAGTCCACTACTTCGTGATTTTTATTTGTAGAATACATGACAGGCGTATTCAGTGTGCCTCGCAGGACTGCGAGATGCTGCAGAAGACCAGGTTCGACCTTTCTGGACCGCCATTCACCGACGGTGGGCTACACGATGCTGGAGGAACTAGATCCCAGTGAAAACCCAAGATTCCTTTGCTCCTGGACGCTCCGACGTGTTCTGATATCTGCCAGGTGCGCAGTAACTAGTATTTTCATCGCTATAGCGAGGACGACGACGATCGGCAAACTCTCGCTCACAGCCATCACCAGCCTCTCAAAACCATCACTTGGCATCCCCCAGAGGTATAGGAGAAAGCCAAAACAGCTCTCAACAAATAAAAGCTAAGGACGATGGAAAGGGAGCATGTCAAAAAGAAGACGAACAGTATGAAGTTCAAATGGGTTTGAACACTCGTTCCACCAACTATACCACTTTCAATAAATCGTGACGCCATTTTGTTTTAACATGAATATCGCGGGTTGATGCAAAAGTGACTGGATTTTTGCGTGTAGTTTTTGGATTTTACTGCAAGAGGAATGAAGAAATCAGGTGGATCGTGACGTAGAATAATGCTTTCTGGTACACGACACAATGCACACGATCACGATCGTTCCTGAGGCGCTATTCGAAACGGACCATGCATGAGGGAGGAGGTAAGATGCATTATATTTCTCGCATGCTCTGCTCAGAATATGCAGAAACTATCGTTATAACGCTAGCAGTATTGCATTGGCAAGAATTCTTGGAGATATTTCCTCTTGCAGTAAGAACAGGGATGCATTTTTTCACACTAACCTCGCTCATCCCGAACATGGTTCAACAGGAACTACGGCTGGTTTACATGCTGATGATCCACTGTATCTGCAACAGCAAGGAATGAGCGTAATCCATGCCATCAAGGTCGCTTGGACTTGGAGTTGACCAGCGCGCGGCCAACACTAGTTGCATGAAGTATGTGGCGCTCCCACATGGCAGATTTCTTACGTCATGAACAACGTGATTTGACCCTACTCGCCCTGTGCTGCATGTTGAGGGAAAGTCCCAGCTGGAAGGCCTACAACACGACATGAGTGCTCTTGAACTAGATCTTGATCCGATCTAGATCAACGGGTGATCCATGTAAGTGCAGGAGTGCTTGATCAAGGTGACTCGTAACAACAGTTCAGACATGGTACGTGCTTGTTGCCAGGCCACAGCCAATGAGCAGCCAGAATAAGCGGGCAAGATCAGTAGATCTTGCCTGCTTAGTCTGTACGCGATACGGTACAACTGCTGTTCTTGCCCGCATATCCGGGCAAGAACAGCAGTCATACAGCACCGCGCCGCACATGCGTGCTTACCATTTTTCGAAGTCCTTGCCTTGGTCAACATCTCCGACGAGTTCTTCAAAATTTGTCTCGCTTCTCCAAAATTACTCACTACTGTCTTGAACATCTTGAACGTCTGTAGGGAGGCCAGAAACGCCATCCAACCTTGCAGCTGGGCATGTTGCTCGGCGAAACGCACGTAAGGGAAGCAGAACTCAACAAGTGTAGCTTCTCAGCACTAGCATTCGAACCTTACTCTGACAATCATCAATCTTACTCGGAGAACGGGTTTATTCAACCAATCATATTACTGGTACTACTAACGTTACTACTGCCTTCACTGTACTTGAATACTTTCATCTCAAAAGTGGAAAGTCCTGACCAAACAAATCTGTTTGTGATGGACATTGCACACAATGTGACATTGCGGCATTTTGACATTGCCAAGGCTTTTTTTCTCTTTGAACATCTCCATATATGTGGGCCTTGTCTGAACCGCAATCCTACACAGTTGCATCGGGCATGACGCTCTGATCAGACCCTCGGTCATGTGAGTGATCTTGCCCGCGGTCGCGACGCCCTCGGGGCTACGCCCCTTGGGCGTCGTGACCTCGGGCAAGATCACTCACAGACCTCGGGCCTGATCAGAGCGTTATGCCCTCGCAACTGTGTAGGATTATGTATTATCCATATAAAAATCGCTCTGTGAGCGGTTCTGAAAAACCTTTACTGGTACTGCCCCGTCGTAAAAGTAAGAAATTAGAACTGGCCCATTGTCCCCCCAAATGCGAACTGATCCACCTAAATCGCGAATGACGGGACCCGAACGCACCAGTAGCACGAGGTTCCTACCTGTGAATGCAGATGGGGACGTTGGTCCGGACTATAGGCCATGTACTGACCGTCTGTACTAGCGGTAGGTGGTGTTACCCTATGAGAATTGCTGTCCTGTGCCCTCCCGACCTCGTGCTACTGGTGCGTTCGGGTCCCGTCATTCGCGATTTAGGTGGATCAGTTCGCATTTGGGGGGACAATGGGCCAGTTCTAATTTCTTACTTTTACGACGGGGCAGTACCAGTAAAGGTTTTTCAGAACCGCTCACAGAGCGATTTTTATATGGATAATTTCAGCTCTTTTTCCGTTCCCTCCCCACCCCAACCCCGAAGGTAAACATGATGACCACGCGCGCGATGTACTGTATGTAGCCATGCGACTGCAATAACACACTGATACATACCAGCCCTCCCCGCCTCGCTACCCCGCACACAGATACACAAACATGTGTATGCACACGGCACACACACGTGGCCACGCACACATACGCACATGCACACGACACAAACAGGAAATTCTTCATGTATAATGCCATGCAAAGCAGAGGCCACCGTACTTGAGGAAGTCAGTTGTGAAACAAAAATAATTCAACTACAGCGTGTAGACAAGCTGACGGCCAAAGCACAACATAGCAAACATGACATTTGCCCAAGGATTGCAGTTTGCAGACCATGCCATGGAAGCAGCGAATAGAGAATGTAATATCATACAAAGTGACGAGCAAGGGCGTGGCCATCATACACCAGAAACTTGCAGAAAGTCACATATCCAACAGATAGAGAAGTGAACAGCAATCTGATACAGCCCACACAGGACAAAGCGGACCTGATACTCGTCCCAGGATCGCAAGTGGCAAACCCTTTTCAATGCATAGCATGCAGGTGTACGTTAGACGCATGAACATCTGACCGTGTCGCCAGCATACAATGTCATCACATGTTTACCCCACAAGTTGCACACATGCACAGTAGAAGCACAATGAAAGCAATGGAAAAGTACGATGTGGTTGCTGAAGCATCTTCACACTTCAAATTCAGACTTCAATGTGGTCGTCACGGGATGATATACCTGCAAGATACAAGTGATGAAGAAAGAGAGCAGAAGGTCGTGAGGTAGGCTATGAGACACCACAAACGGTTCACCTACATGTCTGTTCAGGGCTAGTGCACTCACACGGAGAATTGTCATAATCGAGCATTTCCCAAACTGAGAAGTGCAATGAAATCCACTTGCATGCACAGGAGCAATTTTGCAATAATTATTATGATGCGCAATTCGACACGATCTGCGATGCTGCGTGCGATGTGCCCTGCTGTCATGATAGTGACAGTCACCGCGGTAGGTTTTGTCAACGTCGCCCGTGCACTCTTCTGTCAAGTCCAAAGTGCTCACATACTTGGCAATGTTTTTCCAGTGATTAACTTTTATCCTAGTTATGTCACGGGTAACTTTAATGAAGTACCCGCCGGCTGTGTCGATCTGCACATCGTCCACTCTCTCATGTACTTGGCCTGCTTTGTCTGTGTATCCATTTCATGTGCGATCCACAAAATCGACTAGACAGTGGGTGCAATACGCTCTCTACCTGAAGACGTTCTTCTGGCGACATCTCGCCATGTACTTGGCCTGGCTTTGTCTGTGTATCCATTTCATGTTCGATCAACAAAATCTCAATGCACTACAGAGACTAGACAGTGGGTGCAATACGCTCTCTATCTGAAGACGTGAACCATTAAATTTTTTGGAAAAGTTATACGTACACCTGAAACGTAATGAAGTACAGGAATAGAGAGAGTGACTACAATACGCTCTCGACCTGATAATAGTGATAACGTGAGTACAAGACACTCTCCACCTGATAACGTGTTAGGCTGTGTTTACATGAGAAATTTCAACCCGGTCGAGTTCAGCCCGGGTTGAAAGTCTGTACGATAGACAAAAGAGGTGAGCGTTTACATGAAGACAGTTGACCCGGGTCAAATACTGATATGCCGCCAAAAGTCCACTTCTACAGTCCTGTATGGTCACGTGAATCCGTTCGCGCGAAATTTGCATCTGCAGTGCTGTTCAAACCTGGCGCGAGATACGCACAGAAGTACGTTTGTACGATTTTCTTGACCCGGGTTGATTTCAACCCTCCCCTTGGGGGGAGGGTTGAAACCAACCCGGGGCGAAATTTCAACCCGGGTCAAGCGCAATGCGTCATGTAAACGCGCCATTCACTTTGTGCACATGGCGGGTTGAAATCTGACCCGGGTCGAACTCAACCCGGGTTGAAACGCTTCATGTAAACACAGCCTTAGAAGGAGTACGTTTGTACGATTTTCTTGACCCGGGTTGATTTCAACCCTCCCTTGGGGGGAGGGTTGAAACCAACCCGGGGCGAAATTTCAACCCGGGTCAAGCGCAATGCGTCATGTAAACGCGCCATTCACTTTGTGCACATGGCGGGTTGAAATCTGACCCGGGTCGAACTCAACCCGGGTTGAAACGCTTCATGTAAACACAGCCTTAGAAGGTAACATGTCTACAGTCCCACCGTACCCTTCCGACACGACTGTAGACCATTAAATTTTTTTGAGAAGTTATACGTACACCTTAAACGTAATGAAGTACAGGAATAGAGAGAGTGACTACAATACGCTCTCGACCTGATAACGTGTTAGTAGAAGGTAACAGGTCACACACGCACAGTACCCTTCATCATTCCTCATTCACCATCGCGCGATACCCTGGCACACACTGGCAACATTATCAATGGTGTGCCTTACCGTCGTCTAGAGGAGACGTCTTCGCAGCAATATTTTCCCTCCTGCGCATTCAGTCGCCGACGCGACAGCGTTCACGGGGCCGTTCCAGTTGCGGAAGACATTCGATTCATCGGGCCAATTCAGAAACATGGCCGTGGACACACAGGGGGCAGAGGAGAGACATTGTTAGTGGACAAGAAATATGCAGTGGCAAGTGGCGAGTGCTGCATGGATGTCAAGTTGTCATGCACAATTCAGCTATTACTTACGGTCCAGCTAGTCCTGCCATTGCTCGCTCGTCCTGGTTCCTCCTCGTTCGTCTTCCTGCACGTCTGCACTTCTCCTTCCCCACCGTTGGCTTTGCGGTACGGGGGTGCCGGAAGGAATTCCCACCATGTATCCATGTACATGAAGTCCCACCATGACTCTCCATGCACATGCCCACGGCCACGTCAGCAGTTTGTATAGTACCGGAAGGAGTTCCCACGATGTCTCTAAAGGCCTAGAGCGGACGTCTTTGCAGCAATTCTTTTCGCCCTGCGCATTCAGTTCGCCGACGATGTCTCCAAAGGCAAAGGCCTAGAGCCTAGTAGAGGGGACGTCTTTGCAGCAATTCTTTTCACCCTAGTACCCTGCACATTCACTCCGCCGACACGACAGCGTTTACGGGGCCGTTCCAGGTGCAAAAGGTCCACGTCAGCAGTTCTCAACTATTTCGCGTACGGGATAGTCGCCGCGACAGCGTTTAAGGGGTCGTTCCAGGTGCAAAAGGTATCCATCAATGGCACTTTGCAGTATGGGGTACGGAAAAGGGGCCTCCTCGTTCGACTTCGTCGACTTCTGCAGTTCTCCTTCCCGTCAGGGGTACCGAAAGGGGCCTCCTCGCAGTTGTCCTTGCCGTCAGGTCCACGTCATGCAGTTCTCAACTATTTCGCGTACGGGATAGTCGTCTTTGTCGTACGCGACATCGGCGTTTACCGAGTGGCATTGGCACAAAGCAGACCGTTGACGGGGTCACGTGTCAAAAAAGTATCAACAACGTGTCGACTACGTGTCGACCACGTGTATAGCGGTACACTCAGCGGTACACTAATTCTCGTGCCATTCTCGTGTCACAAAACTGGAACATCGAGTACCAGTATGGAAAGGCTTCAGACAGGAAGCCTTTCCAATTTACTGCTGAACCGTGATCTACGAGACCTGGCATTCTTGTGTCACGAGGCACGTGATTTCATCATTCCTCTAATCCTCTTGCAGTAAAATCCAAAAACTACACGCAAAAATTCAGTCACTTTTGCATCAACTGTTGCAACGAAAAATGTTGGTGGCGCAAGGAGAAGCTTGTCGTTTGGAGTGACAAGTGATCACCGCTGCTTTTCCTTGTCAGAGTCAACAATACACTTTGTTCTGCAGCGTTGGGAGCGGTGTTGGAGTAGAAATTGCTGACTAGACGTCGCGGAGGGGCGAGCTTTCCTGCGCAGGTATGAGTTTGGACGTATTTCAGAATGGTCGAGTGGAAAAATTCAAAATTGTTTATTTCAAGAAAACCCCAAAAGGATGATGGGGGACATGTCCTCAGTGCTAGAAGAGGTGTTCTACTATCTGCCGGTGTATAGTGTTTGCTAATTGAGGACGAAGCTCGCTGTTTTATCAGCGCTTGTAATTTGGCTATTTTCAAGACGATCATTTGTGGCGTCAAGGGATGATTTCCCTCGTCTTCTGGGATGCTGGCGTGGCTAAGTGGTGCTGCCCCAAGAACTCTTCTAAGGTGAGGTAATGATGGCTTGATGGAGTTTTGTTCGTAGCTTGTTCTTGTACGCTGTGCCGTGGCTCGTTTGTAGACCCATAAATCGTGCCAATATTGGGCCAATATTGAGGGGTATGCCAATTTCATGGTTCCCTTCAAAAGATTTTGTGCGGGCTTTGGAATGTCGATCTACACCCCAAAGCAAACCTACCTGCAAAAGTTCCAGCAGAGTCTCTCTCGCTGCAGAAAACCCTTTCTCCCTTCCTGTGGCAGCGACTTTAGCTGCTTCTTTGCATCTGCGACCGATATCGCCATGCACTGTGCCGACGCCGTGGGCCTTGGCACGGATCGTTCTACTGGCTTCCTGGCAGTATCACCCTGTCGTCCGTGCGCGACCTGGTAAGACGCGCCGTGCTCCTGTACCTGGCGCAGAGACATCCCGTAGCACTGCCGTTCGACCAGGTACATCTTCATCTCAGGTCCGCATTGCTCCAAGATTACCTGCTTTGCCATTGCTTGCAGCACCGGGGCCATTTTACCTATATCGGCGCTATACTTGGTGTCCACCTCGCCATCTTCTGTCATAGCGAGTGTGGCCCACACCTCTACCTCTCGGCAAACACGGACAACGTACTGGTGAAACGACTCATCTGACCGCTGCTTGCCTGTCAGCAATGTCTTCCACGCTTTATCCAGAGTCTTTCCGAGCGAGGCAAGCAACTCTCGCTTTGCTTCCTCGTAATTATTGCATCCAATACATATCCTCTCCGCTTAGCTACCCGCTAGCGCGATGCGCAGTCGTAGCAGCCATTCGCTTTCTTCGAACTCGTTCTTGGAACAGATGTCCTCGAACAGGTCAAGATAACGCTCCAATGGCTGCGTTCCATCATATGAGGGGATTTTCATCAACGGTTGACGCCCACCGCTGTGACTGGGAGCTTCCTCTGTACCTCCCATCGCGGCTTTACCATCATCATCATACGCATTGGCGATGCGCTCCTTAATCTCCTTTAGTGTTTTGTCAAACTCGGTGCGGAGCGCCTCCTCTCGCTGTCTGGCACTGCGCTCCTCACGCTCTGCGTACTGTTGGAGCCTCTGCTCCACATGTACCTTCAACAACTCGCCTTCTAATCCTAACCGCTCTCCATTGTAGATAAAGCTGGCTTCCAAATTGTTCCATAGTTCCTCTGCCATGCTCGCTCTTATCCTGGCGTGGTCGCCAAATGTTGTGAACCCTCTAAGATTCTCTAAATTGTCAGGATCGTACGACCACACGGCACGAGGACAACTCTTTTCCTTTACACAGTATATTTCACTTCATCGAATAATTAACAATGAACACTAATAACACCAGCTATTTATAGCATGCAAAAACAGCGTACATGCAAAACATACGCATATAAAACTGGACATAACAGTGTATACAGCAAAAACTCACACAGCGCATATAGCGTGTGCCATGCAGCAACATCAGCGGTACGGCGGAGTCGAAATACAACATTGCAACGAATACAATGCCATAAGCGCGAAGGCCTTTCCCAATTGAGAACTGGTGGTTTGCAACAACGGTAGACGGTGTCGTATTACCCTCGATCGTACCTGTCCCGTACCTATCCCGTACCGTACCGTGCCATCAAAGACAGCTGACCACAATGCATATTCAAATAGGGCTTTCAAATGCAAGATCATAACGTGAAGCAACTTGGAAGAATTATAATGTATGCGAAGTGTATCGGGGGATGCATGCAGGGCGCACGATAGTGCGGGTTCGAATCCCAGGATTTTTTTAAAGAATTTATAACATCCCTATGCTTTTTTTGTCTAGGTCATCAAGGCAAAAAAGCATAGCGTAGGGCCCTGAGCTTCCAAGCTCCCTCGTTTGGCGTTTGTTTGTTTGTGTGTTTGTGTCACGCCTGGAGCTATCCCGTATCTGTCCCGTATCTGTGACTATAAAGGCTCTACAGGATTGTACATAACAGCTGGCCACCATATTTGCTGGCTCCAGTATCTGTCCCGTACTGTACCATCAAACACAGCTGGCCAAAATATTCGTCGTATTATGTATACGACTCCCTGATGTAGAGGGAGCTTTGAAAAAAAATAGGGAGACGAGGAGGAAATGAAAGTAGAATAGACGCCGAATAGGTGATTGGATGCGTCAGCAAAAACATACTTTGGAAGAGAGATCCCGTCGTCTCCAAAATAAGCGTGAACGGGCGATTCACGCCGGTCACAGGAAACGTCGGAAGAGAGATCCCGTCGACTCCAGAACGCCAATGATCGGCAGAGTCAGCGCCAGTCACAGGAAACGTCAGGACAGACATCCCGTCGAGTCCAGAACGCCCGTGATCGGCAGAGTCAGCGCCCGTTCAAGGAAACGTCAGGGCAGACATCCCGTTGAGTCCAGAACGCTCGTGATCAGCAGAGTCAGCGCCAGTCCCAGGAAACGATTTTCGATAGCGATTTAATTTCGCTGATTTCGCCGCTTAGTACCAACCGGCCACAGTAAGTCGCAGGCCAAAGTTTGTTAGAGAGGCAAATGATGCATGATTGAGCAATGGATGCATGTGAAAGCAAAAAAAACGATCGATTTCTTTTTGAAAACTCCAATCGGCCAAAGTTTCTCATCGGCCGAAATTTGTTAATTTACAGTATAAGCAGATGAAAAAGAAAAAAGGAGCAAACCAAAAGTGGATGAAATTAGAGAAAAATAACAATCCGCAATAAATTCTACAAAATGTTAATTTTTTTGCCTAACTCCTATTCAAACTTATGGAAATGTTTTTAAAATACAATGATGTGGCCAATCAAAGAAAAAAAAAACATCAGTTCTAATAACATGTACGATGAGCTAGGCAAAAAAGCATAGCGTAGGGCCCTGAGCTTCCAAGCTCTCTCAGCACTTCAGCCAGTTCTGTTTATTGCAATGTCGTACCCTACTCGCGCGATTAATACCTCTGGAGTACTATTTTGTAGTGTCCACCACAGATGGAGCACCATTCAAGAGAGGGCACAATTTTTTTCCGTGCTGGTACATTTACGTTATCCCGCATAAAAACAAAGAAGGCAAAGAAAAACAGAGCCTAAATTGCACAGTAAGCTATCACAACTCAACAGAATGGGCAACAAGAACAGTGACGTTGATCCTGAAACCACCAGTGCATTGACATGGACAAGAACAATAGTCATTCGCAAAAGAACACCAAACTTGCACAAGCGCTTTGTTAGAAGCCGGGGGGGGGGCACTATTCAAGAGAGGGCTTTATATTTTTTCACTGGCTTCTAGAGACTGGGACACTATTCGTGAGAGGGTCTAGTGGCGCTAGTACGGTGTATTATTGATACCATGTGTAGGGTGGAGTGCTGAGTGGGATAGAGAGAAAAACCTGGATAAGAACCGAGGCGCAGCCTCTTAGCATTTACGGTAATGCATAAGATCAACTGTGCACTCCTTACAACACCAATCAAGTATTATAATAGCTTGCAGAATGTTTTCTCATGACATATTCAGTCGAAACTCGTTACGTAGTGTGCAATGTCTAAAACAAACAATTAGCCCCTGAGACCTGCATTCTTTGCTGTACTACACTCATCCAGTGCACAGTAGACCAGCAGTCTACAGTCACACATTATCATTCTGGTCTGCCACTGTAACAATAGGTCCTGATAGGTCCCACACCTTCCACAGGGGCACCTCTATTTTAAAAGCCCGATTTGCTGTGCTGTAGGCCCGCTGTAGAATTCTGCCTGATGATTGTGTAAGGCATGAAACTCCGAGCTGCAAATGAGATATTGGTAGTTTTGTGGTTGAAATGATTTACAATCCATTCTTTGGAAACTGGCACCCTAACTTTTTGGTGTCTCCCTCACATAGTTGTAGATATCGTGAAAACAACAGTGCACCCTGCACTGTGTGAACCATCCAATTACTCGTTGCCACATTTGAGGCCAGAAAAGTCCAAGAACAGGGAAATAGAAATTCAGCCAGGTTTTACATCTTGGACATCTTGGAAAGCCCCTGACGAGAGGAACACTATCAACTCAACCTCTCAGCTGAGATTAATTAAAAGAGAAATCCTTAGAAAGATCGGCAGCTATGGAGCTTGTATGCCCTGACCTGTGTGCCTTGCTTCTCCTGTTACGCTACAGGTTCATTCCACCATCGAGATCACTGTGTGAACACTACGCTACGCATTCCACCGGGCTATTTCTTTGAGCCGGTGACGTTATCGGACGCCCAGAACATGTGCCGGGCGTCCGGAATGGAATTGCCCACGACGAGAAAGCTATTTGGAAGCCATGTTGTGGCTGATTGCCTCTACAGCATGGTGCAGAATTACAGGTTTGCACTTTCCAGCGGGCCCTCCGCCACATCGACTGGTGTTTTCATACACACCACGCACACCGGTGTGCCTAGAGACATTTTTACTAGTTTCTACTTGACCGGCCAATGGAACTTGCTTACCGGTAATAAACAATCTTCACACCACCGTGTTATCTGCGCAGGTGAGATTAAGCCTTGCATATCTTTTTACCACTTCTGATGTTATGTCAATAAAGCTGGCAGAGGAATATTACCAGTAACAATACTTGACATACCCGTAACCCCTTCGTTGTTTCAAATTGTTGGTGTGCGCAATGGCTACTGTGGGTAGCCACGTGTCAACTCAGAGCGCATGGGGGAGAAGAGGAGCAGAGATTGCTGAACTACTGATGGATACCATGTCACATGTGCCTTTGAAGCGCTCGCAACCTCAACTTCAGCATCACCCTTCTTCTGTCTTCCTGTCATTTATTTCCTTTCCTCCTGTTCTTTCATTCCATATTCGCCATAATTATGTCAACTTTGGGGCGCAGTGCCCCGGATGCGCAGTGACCTCTACGATGTATGCCAGAGCTAGGCATCTATTTAGGCTGCATGTTTCCTTTTGCGCTGCCAGCTCTGCTTGAGGCTACATGCACACGTGTTGCTCTTTGCTTTTCAGAACTCTTGAGGCCCGTAGCAGCCCCATTTTGGTTGGTCCGGCAAGATCCGGCTTCGATGCTCCCCCCCCCCCCCACAAGCCCATACTCATACATATGCCGGTACATGTACGTGTATGTGCATGGATGTAATTGTGACCATGCAGAGTGACATAGGGCGAGAAAAGGAAGAACGTTCTGCATGAGTCAGGAAAAGGGGCATCAGCATGTTGTGTCCGTCCAAACAGAACTTGTTGAAGCCTATGAAGGCATAGCAACAGTATCTAAATGCATGTGATAAAAGAACCAAAATGTACCTTTGGAGGAGGAGAAAGGATATTGCAAGGGAATATCTTTGGAACAAATCCTATCTAGAAAGAATTGGAGTAAGAAAAGAATGAATACATTTCAAGAAGTACAGTGTAGGAACATTCACTGGCACGACTGTCCACATGACCTTCAGCAGGGTCATACTCCTGACGACATGTAGGTCCAATAACTCTATACCGTAATGTACTGCCAGAGCGCCCCAAGTCCATTTAGCACGTGCGAATTTGTGGGTGGTTTACCACCGCTGACATTGATGCGCAAGTGCATAATAATAATAATAATAATCAACGCAATAAATAGAGTAAGCTGCGTTATTGCGTTGATTACATTTTTACCTCCACGTAAGCTTAATAATAATAATAATAATAATAATTCAAGGGATCAGTCGGGGAAGTGAACTGCCTGAAAAGTGAAAAACTTAAAAACTTGTCAGCGCCTTCTAGGTTCAGCCTGGTCCCATAGCTCAGTGGTTAGAGCATTGCTCATGACAAGCAGGGTCCCAGGTTCGAGTCCTGGTGGGTCTGGCGTTTTTTTCTCTTTTCAGGCAGTTCACTTCCCCGACTGATCCCTTGAATTTGAAGTTCTCCCAAACCTTTCCAAATAATAATAATAATAATATTAACTGGTTTTGAGGGAAAGAGACAAACGGGAAAAGTCTGAAGAAAAAATTGACTGTCACAACCAGGACACGAACCAGGGACCCTCGCTTGTAGCCAGCGATGCTCTAACCACTGAGCTATGGTGTAGTCGTCATCCAAGCAGAGACCATTCAACGTTTTCTTCAGACTTCGTAATAATAATAATAATAACGAAGGTACGTGTTGGGTCGTAAGTATCCAGGCAAACACACATCCAGTCAAAATAAGGCACTTGTCAAAGTATCCGAACGTTTTCGGTCCCTTCTCATCAAGGATTATACAGGGAATGGCTCAAGTTGGAAAGACTAAAACTTATATAGCGTAAAGATATGAGATAACAACACTTGTGACAAGGTGGGAAATTATCAAGTTCAGCACGACACAAAACTCGAAGGAAAATAATAATAGTGACAAGTACATAGTGAGCAAATTAAGTTACATTGTTAACACCTCGACGAGGAGTAACACCAAACAATTGTAGCGACAACACATTTTCTTTCTGTACGCAAAGTTCAGGATCTAACTTACGGATATACAAAGCTTCTAACACAGCCAGATGCAACGCACATCTACCACGTGACAATATTGAGAACACATTATCACTGTACAACTCACGACAATTGGTACGGGCTGACAGATGTTGCTTGATTGACGAAGTGCGATTCTTAGCTCCGTTGGGTGTTGTCCCCTCCAATGTCCCGTCATCTCGCCTCTTCGCGGCATCACCACTATCCGTCTCCTTGCTTTTCCGCGGCCTTCCACGTTTTCTGACACTAGCCGTTGTGTGCGTGATGCCCAGTGTCCTTTCAGTTACATCTCCTCCATTGCGGATTTCTATTGAGCTTCTTACTCCGACTTGTCCGGTGTTCGATATTGAGGTTCGTTTTCGCGGTCTACCACGTTTTCGAATATTGACAGTAGTTGTCACTTCCGTTGTCGTTGTATGTGCGTCCTCACCAGTCCATATTTTTACTTGGCTTCGCATAACCCTTCCCGACCCAGACAGATCCTCTGTCAATTTCGGTGGTTTACGTGTCGGTCTTTCACCATCTTTCACGCTGTTCTCAGCTGGACCTATTGTGTGGGTCCTATCAGGACCTATTGTTACAGTGGCAGACCAGAATGATAATGTGTGACTGTAGACTGCTGGTCTACTGTGCACTGGATGAGGGCAGGGTCCAGCTGAGAACAGCGTGAAAGATGGTGAAAGACCGACACGTAAACCACCGAAATTGACAAAGGATCTTGACAAAGGATCTTGGCTCTTTGTAGGTCAACCACCATCGCATGGATCGATCCGTGACTATGCACTTGGAGGTTGGAATAGCCCGCGCTGAACAGATCTTGCCATGGCCCAGGGAGTGAACTCGCTTACTCGACTATCCCGGTTTTAGTTAACCAGCATGAGTGGTGCAATGTGTCCATACCATGTTGCGGGCTCACAGTTGTTTGGGCAGGTTTTGAGCTGCACCACGAAACAAAGCGAAATAACGGCGTGACTGTAGAGCAAGGAAGCGACGAGACGGCCCTTTCAGGATGAGACAGGCAGTGGAGATGTGTTCACAGCACGAGCAACCTCTCAAACCCTGCCGGTACTCCACAGTTACAAGAAAATGTCGGACTGGACGACGCGCCAATGCAAACCTGTTACATCCACCCAGGCAGATAGCTGCCAAACCAGGCCAATGTCGACCCACTGCATACCGGTATGTCAATGTCAAACAGATCCTGCAGGAGAAGACTGGGATGATATTGGCGTCCAGTGTACGGACACCAGTGACATTTCCTGCGTCTTTTGCAGCATACAGGATAGACTCATCACTATAAAGTCCACTACTTCATGATTTTTATTTGTAGAATACATGACAGGCGTATTCAGTGTGCCTCGCAGGACTGCGAGATGCTGCAGAAGACCAGATTCGACCTTTCTGGACGGCCATTCACCGACGGTGGGCTACACGATGCTGGAGGAACTAGATTCCAGTGAAAACCCAAGATTCCTTTGCTCCTGGACGCTCCGACGTGTTCTGATATCTGCCAGGTGCGCAGTAACTAGTATTTTCATCGCTATAGCGAGGACGACGCCGATCGGCAAACTCTCGCTCACAGCCATCACCCGCCTCTCAAAACCATCACTTGGCATCCCCCAGAGGTATAGGAGAAAGCCAAAACAGCTCTCAACAAACAAAGCTAAGGACGATGGAAAGAGAGCATGTCAAAAAGCAGACGAACAGTATGAAGTTCAAATGGGTTTGAACACTCGTACCACCAACTATACCACTTTCAATAAATCGTGGCGCCATTTTGTTTTAACACGTATACGGTCCATTGGACTGGGTAGGCGCTATCCACAATGCCAGTTAATAGCTGTGCTGATGAAATACAGGGACTCTGCCGACCATGGGTCTCGGCGTCACAGTGCCATGTATGCATCAAAATTAATCATGTGTAGAGCTGGCAAGTGGATGCAGTTTTTGGCGCTCCGGAATCATTCAATCCTGTGTGTATGTATACCTGTTAGAAATGTCTCAAGTATGTTCCATACAGCTGAGTGGCAACCTTCCCTCGAAGGACCATGCCTTTTTTATTAGACTGTTGCTTTCCTCTGGTGTCAAACCAGATGAAATAAAACAAATTGACCTGAGCGGAAGGCGAGGAGTTTGTAGAGTTTCGTTTTCCTCCACATCTGTCCGAGACGAGGTGTTATCCAGAGGGCTCACTGTCGACGGAGCTCAATTAGTACTGTTAGTTGGTACTGTTAGTTGGTGATGGACCTGTAGTCTCTGTGCATATCTTTGGCGTAGCAGATGATACTCCGCTGTCGGCCATTACATCGGCGATGGAGAAGTTTGGGACCACCGTTGGTCTCCCAAAGCGGGAAGAAAAGTCTGTGGATGGCTGTACGTTCACGACTGGCACTGTATTTGTAAATGTTGTACCCAAGTCCACCGTACCGTCTACAATCGTGCTGCCTGGCTCCTGTCAAAAACTTCGCGTTTGGCACAGGGGTCAAGTTCCCACGTGCTTCAAGTGTGGCTCCCGTACGCACCTCGCGAAGGACTGTGGCCAGCACAACAACAACTCTGCATCTGCCGGCAACTCCACGCTGTACTCTCGGATCCACAAGGCTGGTTCAAGGTCGAATACAGGTCAGGTCATGGACACTGA
>NW_027045044.1:0-13000 GCF_964019385.1 Sycon ciliatum | reverse complement strand
TCTGTCACCAGCAGAATGGTCTTCTGTGGCGGAAACAGTCTCAAATTCCCCTTCATTGGAAGCAGGGGTCTCCTCCGGCACAACAACTCCGATTGCCTGACGCCGAGCCTCTAGGAATTGCTTGATTAGCGACACCTTATATGATAGTACATATACATACACACACACACACACATACACACACACACACACACATACATACACACACACACACACACACACACACACACACACACACACGCACACACACACACACACACACACACACGCGCACACACACGCACAATGTGTACTCGTACATGCTGCCCGCCAAAACTGGTCACGTGAGTCTCCCCCGGAGAGGGAAGAGATTCAATCGTTTTCCAGTGTAACCTTTTGAACCATGTCACGTGATGTGAAGTTCTGCCGTCGCAGCACTGTATAGAGATTGTACAGGCAGTTGCACACTCTTCTTGGGGGTTATGTACTCTTAGCGCCGGTATAGAGCACTGTCTATTGGTGACGCACGCATCCAAACAAAGCAGCACAGTACGTGCGCATTCTAATAAAGCTGTAAGACATGCACTGCATAAATCTCAAAGTACTCGTACAAACTGTGCAGTGCTGCAAAGGTACAAATAGATAAATATCAAACAAATATTAACGTGCAGGCCAACGACCCTGTCAGCAGTACACTGCAAGGTGTACCCTCTGGGCCGGGTAATCATACCTGTACCGCGTACAGAATGAGGGCACCCGTACATTGTCATGACGACTGTTCTATTGGAAAGGTGTTTGATCCCCACACCGGATCTCGCCCTTTTTTCCCGCCTAGCCTACTCAAGCTCAACCGACGAGGGGCGAATTCCCCCGACACATTGTGTATTGAGCAGGGAGTGGTGCTTTCTTGCAGGTTTTCCGAGTGGAAGGTTCGATGGACTTGCTCGTGTGCTCTGGATGGCGGTAGTGAGTCAGTCAAGTGTTGAGTCATGTCGGCGGAAAAGCACGAGCTCCGGTGTGGGGAGCGAACACCCTTCCGACTTCAAATCGCTACCACTACCACAACCTCGTTCGGTTGTTCCATTGTGATGGAAATACTAAATACCACTGACCGCTCTCTCCCCCCCCCCCCCCCCCCCCCCCCGCACAAACATGTACATGTATGTCCCGTCCTGTGCCATTGTACACATCCCAGCTAGATTAGCAAGTAACGTTAACGTTAGTTAGCGAACACAACTATCGGCAACTCGATGGCCCGCCATGAGCGCAAGCACTCTTGTCTTTACAATTCCCTGATTTGCTCTAAAACAGGTTCCAGGTGTAATAACGTGTATTCTTAGTAATAGACATCCTTAGCAAAAGTACGATAACGCTAACTTTTACGGTACTCACTCCCGGCCGTGACAAAAAACGTTATCGGATAACGGAAAAACGTTACAGAGCCCAAAATAACGGGCCGACGTTCGTTATGGTAATCCTGCACAAACCGCAAAAAATTACCTGGATGCCACATGTTTTTTCAGCTGGCGGGAGATATAAACACGTGCAGATGCGGGATCGATTCCTCTTTGACTTTAGTTTGAATTGTTGTTTTGTACCAGTTCTCTTTCACCATGTCTACGTCCTCTTGTTCGTCACCCTCTGGCCCATCTGGGAAACAGAGGACTCGATTCTCGGCTGAGGACGAAATTCTCCTCTTCCGAGAAGTGCTCTCACAGGAGAGTCCATTTAGCCGTGGTTCCTGCGTCTGGGAAAAAGTCTCTAAAAACCTCAGGACGAACGAGAAATCGTTTTCGCCACGTCTCTGTCGTGATCGAATCAAAGACTTGATCAAAGAGTTCATCAGGAACGACAACAAGGAGAGGGTGAAGTAAGTACATGACGCATCATTTAGCTTTGTAGGACAGACATTCACACGTGGATATTGACTGGATGAAAAACTTTTATGTGTACTGATGTTCTAGCTGTGATCAGTTGAATGATGCATTTGTGGTTACTCTTTTGTTATTCTTTTGTGCATTATATTTTTAGAACTGGCGTGGAGGAGGAGTATTCAGAGCGCGCTCAGCTCTTGTCTGAGCTGAGAGAGTTGTACCAGGGGGAAGAAGACAAGAAGGAGGAAACGGCTAAAGCAAAGAAACGAAAAGACGCAGACACGACAATGGCGAAGGACATGCGTGAGGCGTGCATGGAGACGTACGCGCAAAGCAAGAAAAGAGTTACTCAGGGTAAGCTGTAATTAAACGTGTCCCAGATTATTTAGACGACTATGTAGCCGCTGAGATAAATAAATATTTTAATGATGGAAACTCGGAAACCCAAATTTGCGAAGGTTTTATACTTGCACGATATGTTATGCTGGTGCCAATTCAATAAAATAGAAATGTTAACGGATACGTGTCTACTCTTTTCTTTTCTCGTACTTTTCTTTGTGCAGACGGCGAGGAGGAGAATGAGGAGAAGAAACCAACGAAACGGAGAAGGATGGATGTGGCGGAAGAAGTGAGGAAGAGAACTGCCCTGAAGGAGCGAGAGCTGAATTTGAGGGAGAAGGAGTATAACCTGGCAAAAGAAAAACAAGATGTTGAGCTGGAAGAGAGAAGAATGTTCATGCGATTTATGATGGAAAAAGAAAGGAACAACCAATAAAATGAATATATATTCAAACTCTCTGCCCTTTGTCTACTGCAAATACTCTTGCAGGGTTGGGGGCTTCAATCCAAAGTATGAGGATGTCTCATTTGCGTACAGGCAGGTGTGGCAGTTAGTCAGGAGTACAGCCACACGGTAGAATGTCCCAATGGAACCATGAAGAAGTCTCTGGGCCTTCTTCAGGTCCACATAGGCGAACTTGGCTGCAACTTCAGCAAACGCCCATTCAATGGCAATACGGCATTCACTCATTTGGCTGTTGTACTGCCGTTGTGGTGGTGTTAGGTTTGCACCAGCAAAAGGAGCCTGCAGGTGCTGACGCAGGGGGTATGCTGAGTCACCATAGAGTGTAAATACATCTCCCGCATCAGGTCCTCTGGCCGGCAAATGGGCTTCAATCTGGTCAAGCAACCCACTCATTCGTAGCATAGCTGCATCATGCCGTGACCCTTCCACGGGCCCAAAGAGATGCACAACGATGCCGAACGGTGTGGTGACGCCTTGAAATTTCTGCATGTGCATGCGCTTGTGCCCACTATACCAGATTCGTTGGCCACGGGTAGGGCGTGCAATCGGCCTGCCGGTACCATCAATAAAACCCCAACAATTGGGGATCGGGCATTTGCCATGGACTGCTTCAGCTGCTTCAAGAAGGCGATCCCTGGAAAGCCACTTGCCAGGACCCACGTTCTCCACTAGGTTGGACAGCAGTCCAGACCAACGATCGTGCAGACAGGAGAGCATGCAGTTTACAATGACTGTTATGGATGACTCGCCTCGGCAAAACATCTCCTCCAGGTCGTACATTCTACCAGGATAGCTCAGCCGACGTAAAAGGATGCAAAGACCTTCTATGCCAGACCAACTCAGACGGTTTGGTGAGTTCATCTCGTCCGGAATTCCAAGAGCTTCGCAGAGTTCAGGTATGTCTTTTTTGTGAAAGCGAAACCTCTTTTTAAAATCGTGCTCAGGCAATTCCTCAAAATTGAAATCGCGCTGGCTTCGACGAAACGCAGCTTCAGCAAGCTCAGCTCCCCTGTCCTGATAGGCCAGAAGCAGCACGTCCTCCAGGTCCGAGTCTTCACACTCCATCACCAAGTCCTCCAGGTCACGTACATCGTAGTCAACCATGATGGGTGTTAGAAAATTACCCCCACAACCGGTCTCAGGCATACCACGGCCAAAACACCACACAGGTCTGGACAAGTAATTATACTAACTGGAAGGTTATTGTTTGTGCTAATACATACGACAGTACAACAAGAGAGAGAACTTTGTTCACAAAACCATCGCCATCGGAACACACCAGAACTACTGTAAAAAGAGCAGCGTGTCTCCGAAAGGAACTGGAGCATGCATGCGTACCACAGCAAGCGCAAACAGCTGCACAGCATACATGCATGCGTACAAGAAAGCCGCATCCACCGGATGAATCACGCACATGAATCACATGACAGGCAACAAGAGGTAAGAAGTAATGCCAACTACACAAGACAGAGTCATACAAGAGAAAGTCATAGTTCGATTACACGTTCCCACCAGTTGGCATTACTGGCGGAACCTAGCCGGGGCATTCAGGCCATCACGGGGTCGAAGACGCATTACTTCCTCAGGCTCTACTGGCTGGTCTTCTGTTGTATCATCGGCACTCACACCATCTGTCGGGTCCGAGACATCAGGCTTGATAAGTGACACGTTGACCGTCTTCATTTGCAGCAAGCCTCCTGCATCTCTCTGAATTCTCACGGTGACAGGGGTCACAGTCTCAGTGACGACCCATCCATCCTCGTATGGCGGGAGCCTCTTCTGCTGGCGCTGTGGGCGTAGCATCATCACACGGTCTCCACGGCTGTACGGGTTCTCGGCCTCGGGGCTGCATGCGTCAGGCCGTGACAGCTCCTCTTCCACCAAGTCGCGTATCTGGCTAGCCCTGTTCGCAAGCTTGGTCACCCACGCACTTAGAGACTCAGCCGCAGCATCCTTCTCCACAATGAGATGACGTGGCAACCAGCCAAACATGGCTTCCATAGGGCTAATACCGGTGGCAGAGTGTGGCCGCGTACGGTAGTAAAACAGCAGCACTTCTAGGTCGTCCTTCCAATCAGATGACCGGTCAAGCACCTTCCGTATCATCGTCAAGAGCGTACGGTTCATCCGCTCTGCTGATCCCTGTGACTGCGGGTGGTAAGCTGCTCCAGTGCGCACCTTAGTTCCAAAGACGCGAAACAGCGAACTCACAACAGCATTCGCAAACTCCGTTCCGTTATCCATCCTTACGACTTCAGGCGCGCCAAACTGCAGGCAAACCTTGGTCACAGCTTCAGCGACTGACTTGGCATCATGACGAGGTAGCGGTATAGCATCTGCCCACTTCGTAAAAGCGTCGACAATGACTAGCACACAGTGATACCGCCCTGAGCGATCGATACCGAGCTCCAAGGTGTCAATGACTATCTCACTCCAAGGCTTTCCTGGGATGTCCGGGCGAACAGGCTCTCCAACAGGACCTCGCTTCGTGCTTGCTCGGACACAGGCCTGGCATCGGCGCACATAATCTTGGCAAGCTGTCGACATCGACGGGAAATAGCACTCAGCTCTCAGCATGTCATGCATAGTCTGCCAGTTGGCATGACCAGAGTTGGTGTGCACAGCACTGACAAGCTGACCTTGTAGCGACTCTGGTATCACTGGCACAGCAACGCCACCTTCCACAGGCAGCTTCACACTCCGGTACAACATGCCTTTGTCAACCAGTAGCTGTCCGCCGATCTTCTTGTAACACTCCACCGTCACAGGCTCCCCCTTCTCCACTTGGGCAATGGCTTGACGGACATCAGCGCACTGCTGTTGCGCAACACTGACTTGCTCCAAAGTCACAGGTCCAATCACCGTCAGGGCCATGGCAGCTACATCATCCTTCAGCAGGGTCTTAGCATAGTGCGTCCACTTCTGAGGAACGCGAGTTAGCCGGTCGGCCTTGTTGTCAGCTGTCGGAACCCAGATGACTTCCACTTCCAGACCCAATTGTGCCACGGTCTCTTCGATAACCTGCAGACGACGTTGGATAAGCACGCTATGCAACCCACTGGTCTTCACGCGCTTGGAGTCGGTCAGAAGCTGTTGGATCCAACTAGCAACGGTTTTGGAGTCGGTCATCAGCTGGATTCGCCGCGCTCCCCACTGGACTGCGAGGTTGAGTCCCTCAGCAGCTGCATCCAGTTCAGACAAGTTGATGTGGCGCTTGTCGTCCATCTTTCTCAGCCAACTGCAATCCTCGATGATACAGCCATTGAACTCCAAGGCCGCGCCATACGCGATATCAGAAGCATCGCACCAGACTTTGCATGGATCCTCTGCACTTCCGGGACCTTGCCACACACCGCCGACTGGGTCATCGCTGCTGAGGCGCTGGGCTAAATCAATGCAAAACTTCTTGAGCTGGTCAGGCAACGGATCGTCATACTTCAAGCCGAGAAGGCTAGTTAGACGCTTCAACCAGCTACAGTGCACTCGAAGCCAGCTCGCAACTGGGTAGTGGCCCACCAATGCTCCACACCACTTGTACACTGCACGACGTGTCAACACGTCCGGCAACGCGGTTCGGGGCCCATCTCGCCTAGCCCACTTGACCTCACCGCTGTCATCCTTGCTCAACTGCAGGCCAAGAACGCGCGCGGTCGCCGGGTCTTCCGCCGGCTTTGTCGGGAGTCCATACTCTGCCAGCTGCTTGACGACGGCATCCGTCTGCTCCTTGGGTACATATAGATCGTCGATATAGTTGTCGACAGCCGGAAACTGGCGAGTTGAGTACCGAACAATCAAATCCATCAGCTTAGGTGCTACTGACAGACCAAAGCCCATTCTTGTTAGGACATACGTCTGACCTTTCCACTTCACCACCTGGTAGCGCCATAGGTCAGGGCACACACGGACTTGCAAATATGCCTTCCGTATATCAATCAGAGCATATGAATCGGGATCTCCTGCACCGCGCCACTGCCGCAGCTTCTCTTGGCACGCAGGTGCTTCAGCACCAGGGTTGGATACCAGCTCTTTGTTCAAAGCAGTGTAGTCCAAACACGGTCTCACAGGCGTCGTCAACTTGTGCTCTTGTTTGACTGCTAGCAGGGGAAGTACTGCAGCCGGTTCTCCGTGGACCGCTGGATCATGAGGTACGAGCCACCCCTTCTCAATCCATCCGTCTACTTCATCACAGAAGGTATTCTCTTGCGATTCCGACAGACCGCTCCGCGAATACTGAGCCCCACCGGAGCCAATGAAACCCTCAGGCTCATTTTTGCTTGACCACTTCCACGATATCTCCCAGTGTCGCTCTTCAGCGTTCCAGCACACCGTGCCATCACTGGTGGTAAGCACGACATTGCCTGTGTCGGCGTCCTCTGTGACTTGCACATGCCGAGGGAGCTTAGTCGGTGTAGGTACAGCTCCGACAACGTCAGGTGCGCGTTTACCCGACTTCTCCTGGGCCGGGCCGATCACCACACCAGCTAGCCTTCCGTCATCGTATTCCATATGCAGACCCCCACACATTGTCACGAAGTCTGAGCCGATCAGCACGTCAGCCGACACAACGTTCAGGTCAGGAAGCACAACAGCGGACATAGTTGACTCGGGAATTGACACAGGACCATCATCACGCTTGAACTGCAGTTCCACCACGCCACGTGTAGTCAGCTGCTCTCCGTCCAAGGCAACAATTCCTTTGCCCAGACTCTCAGTAACAGGGACACCCAAACTGTCAACAAGTGCTTCGCTAATGAGCGTGCGACAGGAGCCAGTATCGATGATGGCTTGCACGCGCCTCCACACATCCCTGTCAGGTACAGCCACGTCTACAAACACACGAGGCAAACCAGGTCGCGTGGTAGTTACCGTAGCTAGGAGACATGGATCGGCGATCTCCACAGCCGCTCCGGCCACGCCTTTGCCTCTCTTCTGGTCTCGGAGCCATTGCTTTTTGAGCTCACAGTCCTATTGATAATGACCCGGTTGCTCACAGAAGAAACATGTAACATTTCGTGGCCCTGATGACTTCTGCTGGCCACCACCATATCCGCCGCCGCCACCGCTGCTGTAGCCACCGCCGCCACCACCGGCGTAGCCACCGCCGCCACCACCGCCGTAGCCACCGCCACGTCCTTCCGGGCAATGTTTCCGTATATGCCCAGGTTCACCACACTTATGACAGACAATATGGGACTTCTTCCCACCGGAAGGGCCAGACACCACTGCACCAGCAATACCTGGCCTTGCTGACACAATCTTGCGCAGTGCTCTCAACTTCTCCACACAGTCGGACACACGTAAGTCTTTCCCAGCACTTGACAGGCGGATCTCCTTGGCAAAATCAAAAGGGAGACCAGCCAGCAGCTGCTCAATAACGACAGAGTCGTCATCACCTGTCAGCTTGTGACCTGATGTAGCCAGCAGCCGCTGCAAATCAGACACGTACGCGTCAGGACTTTCATCAGAAAGGAACCGGCGGGACGTAAATTTTTCGTACGCATCACTTCCTGTCACGCCGAACGACTTTTGCAGCAAAGCGGACACCTTATCCTCGTCCTTCTTATCCGCAGCCTCCATTCTACTAAACACGAGCAGCGCATCTCCTTCCAAAAACAGAGGCAGTCTCTGCATGCGCTTATCAGCCGTGTCCCAACCATTCACCTCCGACAGCACAGAGTACTTCAACCAAAAGTCATCAAAGCTGTCACCTGCCTTCCCACCGAAGGACTTCATCAAGCCGTCCAGCTTCAGGCCAGACATGGCTTCAGGTTCAGAAGCAACGCCAACTGCTTCACTGTCCGATACAGGCAAGGCCTCAACCTCTCCTTGTCTCGCTCTCTGTCTCGTACGACGACGACGAGGCATACACTAAAACTGACGTCTACGCACAAACAATTCCCGGGTTTCGGCACCACGCTGTTAGAAAATTACCCCCACAACCGGTCTCAGGCATACCACGGCCAAAACACCACACAGGTCTGGACAAGTAATTATACTAACTGGAAGGTTATTGTTTGTGCTAATACATACGACAGTACAACAAGAGAGAGAACTTTGTTCACAAAACCATCGCCATCGGAACACACCAGAACTACTGTAAAAAGAGCAGCGTGTCTCCGAAAGGAACTGGAGCATGCATGCGTACCACAGCAAGCGCAAACAGCTGCACAGCATACATGCATGCGTACAAGAAAGCCGCATCCACCGGATGAATCACGCACATGAATCACATGACAGGCAACAAGAGGTAAGAAGTAATGTCAACTACACAAGACAGAGTCATACAAGAGAAAGTCATAGTTCGATTACATGGGACAAAAAGGAAACTTGATACAAGTACACAAGACTGAAGCTAGCTTCGAAAACGAACCGGAAGCAACTCATCCCAACCTTTTACATGCATTTCCTCGTTCAAATTTTTGAATTTCCCGCGCTTGCTTCCGCAATCACTCATCGCGCCATGGTTGTCAAGACCACTTCGTCTGAACTGTATCGTAGATTTTGCTAAGGGCCCGGTCCCACATGCACTTGAGAGTTGCGGATCCGCTGCAGCGGTGTCGCAACAGCGTGTATCACCATGGAAACTGCGAGTAGCGGAACTTCCGCCGTGGCGGAAAGTTCAAATCCGCTACTCCAAAATTTTTGGAGCGTATACTCTCCTGCGGAAGTTCCGCTCCTGCGACACTAGTCTGACATAGTGAGCGATTTGTGTTGTTTGATTTTATTTTCGATCATGAAGTGGACAGTTTGACTTTAGTCAGAGCAGCTACGGCTACAGTTGTACATGTATGTTGAAGTCAAGACTCGTTTGGCCAAGGGATGAAGAGAGATACGGAGCGATAGGTGGATAGCCGAGAAGCTGAAACCGACGGCTGCGGCGTCGGCCAAAGACCAAATCCCGGACCTGTGAGCAACCAAGCATGGCCATCATGTAAAACCACGCAGGGGGACCACTGTGATGTAGGTCTAGCAAGAGCGATACATGTACCACTATTACCAGTATCTGTAGCAGTTATCATTGCCATTGGTTATCGTCGACGTGCTGCTCAACAAGTTCGTACTAGTATTCAGCAACAAAATGTCGCTGCGGTCTCCATTGCCTGTCGACAACGTCTCGCTAATCGACCTCTACCCAACGGAAAATCCATTCTTTCAGATTACTAGTATAGTATAGAACAAAGACTCAAAGTCAACAATACCGAACCCACGACATGTAGCTAATGCTTGATACTCAACAAAAACAACGACCTGTCCAACACCTAGTATCTACATCAACAGTACATCAGTGCTGCGTTGATGTGTCCACAAAGGACGAAACAGTTCTGTCCACAGACACAGTACTGACTGTACAGTGTACACCATCACTGCATCAGTACGTGCACGCGTACTTCGAAGTGAAAGCATGCTTGAGTTGCAGGAGAGCTGCACTGAATTTTTTGGAAGTCAGAGAGGCCCGCTCGCTTCGTTCGCCATGCACGCGTGAGCATGTGAGACCACGCGAGCATTTTGTCGCAGGAGAGGTGCGACACCACTCCCGCAAAACCTTGTCGCACCAGCGGATCCGCCACTGCATGTGGGACCGGGCCCTAAGGGAAAAAACAGCTTTCACGCTACCTAGTACGGTAAGCATTGCGTTTACGTTTGCGTCTTTTTAGCTAAGGATGTCTAATGTTGGTATCACACACGAAGACACATCTTCAGTCATGGCGCAACCAGTTTGTTTTTACTAACCTGTGCTGTCGTCCTCACGGCTGCCATTTGATGGCGTTTTCCCCCGTCTTGAGACAGCCAGTAAGCAACGCACAGGTCATCCAAACCTTGCAAGGGTTCGCTACGTCCATCGCCGACTACCTCAGCTAGCTCGCTATACTTGCGCAGTATGCGATGGCCGAGGCCAGAGAACGCTCCCTGCTGAAGCATTTCTCGCGCTCCACCAACAGCCATTGCAGCGGAGCGACTGTAACATGCTTCCACAACCAGCTCCGAACGAAACTGAAGAGTTCGCAGCCATGTCGCTGCGAGAAAACTAGAGGTGAGTTGGCCATTGCTCACGAAATGTGAACACCAGCAAAAGCTCAAAGAAGAAATGAAATGGAGCACTCCGAGTTATAAACCAGGACAAAATTTCTTTCTCGCGTGACCCGCTAAATCCCTGACTAGTTTTGCAAAGACAGCGTAATGACGTGATGCTCGTCATGGACCTCGTCGGATGACACACGAAAGGCGATCCTTGCTAAATTTAGCTCAGGTCCTCCTCACGTGCCACCCGCCATGACACGTGGATTGCAAAGAAGTATGGCGCGTGTTTTTGGAAGTCTGATGGGTTTCCCATCAGGATTTATGTAACTCCCAGCAGGGCAGCAGGCCAGGTGCATCATCATGCGCATATGCATGGAATTGCGAGATCTTGCCACAAGAATTTCTAAACTCTGCGAGGGGCCGCATCGTTTTCAGTCACACCTCCGCATGCACGGTCGTTTTGTAATGTTAGTTCGATTTTGGACACATCCTTTCGAACATGTGTACGATGTGATGTCTTGCCTGCTTGGCTTGTGAAAAAATTCTTTTGTCTACTCATCTCTGCTGTTGTATCTGAACGAGACAGGTGCAGGCCCGAACAAAAGTCCAAAGCTTTGCTATCCTGGCTGTTTACTGCAGCCGCGGTGCTTGACCATTACAAAAGGCTGGCCTGTCAATTCGTGTGCCGTTGTCGCGTGGTACATGCAGCAGACGATCCGACGATTTGATTCGAGAGAATTGTTTTTTGGTGACTCTCAGTCTCAAAGTCTTTGTGCATTTGCGGCCTGAATGCGAATGTAGCAGTGTTTTCCTGACTGACAGCAGAACTCGTTTGTCGCAGTCGGTCTTTGCGTGTGGGATCTCAGATCCTTGTACCAATACCATGCTGGTGTTCATGGCATGACTACCGTCCAGTTCCTATCTTGGGCTTCTGTTGGGACGAATATCATTCTCTATTCGACTGGAATGTAAGACTATTAATTTTGATTTGTAAAGTACTAGTAGTAGTTGATCGGTTGTGGTCTTGCTTTAGAACTCAGAGGCATCATCATTATTGGTGCGCATGGGACTGTGAGAGGGCACGTGTGAGCGCAGTAGAGGGGCGTTTGTGGGGTGCTATGTCCCAGTGTGTGCTTGCTCAAGTGGCACAAGTGCAATCTCTTAGCCTGCACCACTGCCCGTGGCTCGTGCAGCTAAACTAACTTGCCTCGTCCAGAACTGGGCTCACTCAGACTATGCAGCTAGTTGTGAATGAAGTCCTGCGTTCATACAAACCTCTAACTCACATGCTGTTTGGGGGGGGGGGGGGGTCCAGGCATTCTCAGCGAAAAAGCGTTGCACAACATTTTGTAATGTGCAAAGTAACTTGAAATGCTGGTGGTTGCAATAATTTTGCCTTACTCAGAAAGACGAGTGAGAGAAAACTGTCGTGTCCTGGCTTATCTGTGTGTGCAAGAGCCACATAAGCTTCCAAAAGTGTGCAGCTCTGGATACCCTTTCTATGGGGTCCGCCGACGGCGAAAACTCACATCACGTGCCGTAGTGTTCCCGTTGTACAAGTACACTCTCAGCACATTTTAAGGACCCATGGAATGGAGTTGAAAGAATAGCACTCCCTGACAGAAACGCACTCAGCTTATGCGAATCATCAGCATGATCATGTAATGACAGGTAGTCGGATTGCGTGCACGCTAGCCTTCGTTGTACGTAGTAAAATCGTACTTTGAAAACGTGATGTGAGTTTTCGCCATCGGAGACCCTGTCTGCAGGGTTGCACACTGTTGAGAGCTGTTTTACGCTTGGTATGTGCATGCATACACTGGTGCTTGTATCGGTATTGAGCACAGCCCTGCGACTGTCTTCCACAGCATACATGTGGGGGGGGGGGGGGGGGGGGGTGGAGGAGCCTGTTTCCAGCCACCTCCTCGCTCTTCAGCTTTTCACAGCCCATTCCGCCTAGGTCTGGTGTGAACGCTCCTTTCCCAGTCCCCCCCCCCCCCCCCCCCACCCATACCCAGGGTCCGCACAGCCCTTGAAAAACCTAAAATATAACTAGAAAAAATTCCCAGTAAAGAATATACTGAAAAAAACGTATTCCCCGGAGTAAAACATTTAAAGCAACACCCAGATTCTTTTGTCATTTGTCTGCCCTGTATATCACCATTCATTTCACCATCATAGTATGCACCGCACTGACTTGTGCTGGGTGAATTAAGAGCTCTTTCAAAAGTGCGACTGATACTCCGAAAAATGCGGCAGGTCTCGACCAGACATTCTTATACAAAAATCGACTGGATGCTTCTATTGCAAAACCTGCTTCTGC
>NW_027045043.1:0-1000 GCF_964019385.1 Sycon ciliatum | reverse complement strand
AACAAGAAAGAGATGAGAAGAGAGATAAAATAAAACAAGAAAGAGATGAGAAGAGAAATAAAACAAGAAAGAGATGAGAAGAGAAATAAATCAAGAAAGAGATGAGAAGAGAAATAAAACAAGAAAGAGATGAGAAGAGAAATAAAATAAAACAAGAAAGAGATGAGAAGAGAGATAAAATAAAACAAGAAAGAGATGATGGACGAGGGTAGTTGCTCATTGACGGGTGGCATAGCCTCACAGGGAGTCCGTAGCCCAGAGCCAATTCTTTTGACGCAAGTGGCGATGGACCTTCGTCTTGAAGGATTGGAGAGACTTCAACTGGGGCATAGGATCCGGAAACATGTCTTGCGGAAGCCTGTTCCATTCATCCACTACACCATATGGGAACGAACGCTGGAGAAAGTTGGGGCCGTAGGGAGGAGCACTGCTTTTAGCTGATGCTGGTGGCGGACACGGAGCTGCGACCTTGTCCGCGGGACGAGGCTGGCTTCCTGGCGAGGCGGCACGAGCGCAGAGATATCTGGATGGTCTTGAAGGCACATTAGCTTGTACATGTATGTGAGAGCGTACACTTGGCGGCGGGCAGCTAGGCTCTGCAGCAAGGCGTCAGGACCAATGATAGCAAGGGCCTTCCGCTGTACTCGGTTGAGTCTTTGCAGGTGAGAGTTGGCTGCGCCCATCCATGTCAATGGTGCGTATTCGAGTACAGGGCGTACGAAGCCTACATGTACGTTGTCAAGCGTCCTTCACGACCAAGGAAACTTGATGCTCGACGCAGAAATCCTTGTCGGGCTACAGCACGAAGAGAAACATTAGCGAGGACGACGCCGACCGGCAAACTCTCGCTCACAGCCATCACCAGTATGACCCGAAACAACAAATAATTAATTAATTCTGGGTGGCCTTATTATTTAAATTTTGAATTCCATATTAATATATTGGGGTCTCTGGTATGGTTTTTGCTCGCAGCTCATATCTGTCTCATAGTCTACAGCCG
>NW_027045042.1:0-23053 GCF_964019385.1 Sycon ciliatum | reverse complement strand
CCCATCTCCGCACAGCAATCAAGTGGAAATATGATCTCTATAGCATTTTTAGGAAGTACCCAACACAACAAAACAAACAAGCATACCAACAGCAGCGAAATATAGTGAAAACCCTGACGCGGACAAAGTACAGAGCTTATATCCGCTCAGTGAAAACTACTTTGCAGGGTAGACACCGTCCATCGCTTCACCAGTTTGTGAGACAAGCAAGAATTCGAAACGTATCACGGGAGATTCCGTCACTCACAACAGGGACTCAGCAGGCGGCTGACCCTTTGGCCAAAGCTACGGCATTAAACGCCCAGTTTGCCTCTGTGACTCGGCCAGATGACCCGTTGCTCTCTATTCCCCCTATTCTCACCCCCTCGGAGCCCTCAGCTTGTTTCACGTCCGTCATCACCACAACTGCCACTGTCCGGCGTCATCTGAAGAAGCTTCCGACGTGCAAGGCGTCTGGTCCTGACGGCATCCCCAACCGGGTCCTCAAGGCCCTGGCACCATCCATAGCATTCCCTTTGTGCCATATTTTCAACATGTCATTTACCACGGGCATATTCCCTTCCGCATGGAAAACAGCGAAAGTCATACCTGTATTCAAGAAAGGTTCCCGCCACGAACCTGCAAACTACCGCCCTATCTCTCTTCTTCCCTGCGTGTCCAAAGTATGTGAACGCATCTTTTATGACCACTTATACAGACATGTTTCGCCGTTTCTGAGTCCCGCACAATCTGGGTTTCGTAAAGGCGACTCCACCTCTCTTCAACTGACCCGCATCGTGCAGCAGGTGTGCCAGCATAGAGGTAACAGAGCGCTTGCTGGCATTTGCTTCTTTGACTTGGCCAAGGCTTTTGATACCGTCTGGCATCGAGGACTTTTGGCAAAGCTCGAGCATGCATTCAGGGAACGCAAACAACCACTCTCCTGGCTGAAATCTTATCTCTCTGGGCGTTATCAGTACGTAACTGTGCTTGGCACATCCTCGACTGCAGAGCCAGTATTGTCGGGCGTTCCTCAAGGATCAATTCTTGGTCCCCTACTATTTATAATTTACGTAAACGACTTACCTGCAGTCTTCCCTGGAACGTCTCTGTTTGCTGACGACACGACCCTTCTCACCTCATCAGCTTCCCTCACTGGCCTGAAAAACAACTTGCGTGCTGGCATTCAGGAAGTTCTTTCCTGGATGTCGTCCTGGAGGTTGTCCCCAAATCTATCAAAAACAAAGATCATGCTCTTCCCGCCCCAGCCGGAGTTCACAACCCTCATCCATGCCAACTTTCCAAATCCAATTGACATAGTGTCTTCTCACAAACACCTTGGCATTGTGATTGACTCTGCACTCTCTTGGGTACCTCACATCGAATATATCTGTAAAAAATCAAGTAAATCCTTAGGAATTCTCTCCCCCCACTGCTCCTACCTCCCACTTTCTTGCAAGCTTCTTTTTTATTTCGCCTACCTTCGCCCAATATTTCATTATGCAGATACGTCTTGGGTTGGGTTATCCTCTTCCGCTGCTGCAAAGCTTGAAATACATCACAAGAAAATCCTTAAAATTCTCCTCCGTCAACCCCGCATGCTCTCATCATCCGCCCTTTATAAAATCGCTCACACAACCCCGTTATCACATGGACGCAGTGCACACCTGGCTTCTCTTGTCCATTCTATTAAGCTTGAGTTGTGCCCACCTCATCTCATGTGTTTTAATTGGTTCTCTTCTCTAAGAACTAGAAACTCGCTCTTACTCCCTAAGTGTAACTCATCCACTCTTTTGCGCTCCCCTCTCTTTATTGCTTATTCTGTTTGGCTCACTCTACCCAGAGAAGTTAAGGACCTGACCTCACTCCGCCTGTTTAAGATCCGTGCCGCCCCTTATTTACTACGACATGCATAGCTCATTATCCACATGTCCTTTGCGTCTCTGTGTTTTTCACTGCTTTTATTTGACATTATCCTTCTTTACGGAGTTGTTGTTGCTGTTCGTTTCGCTACTCTTTCTTTTTCCCTCCCCTTATTTCTATTTATCGCCGTGGTTGGCAATCACCCACTCTCGTAATATTGGCCGGTGTTTCCGCCGCGTCTTGAGATGTTGCAATAAATAATAATAATAATAATAATAATAACACATGTGTGTGTGTGTGTGTGTGTGTGTTTGTGTGCGCGCGTGCGCACGCGCATGCACGCCCAATGCCATTGTCTGATTTGTTTCGTTCTCGCCGGGTTTGATTCAAATCCTAATCCTTTCCTTTCTTGGCGTAGGAGAATGAGGCTGAAGACTCCACTGCAGCTGTACTTCTGTTCATTATCTTACTCATCTTAGCTGCAGTGGTGTCTTCAACCACATTCTCCCAAGTCAAGCTCCGTATGAAGACATCCAAGAAGAAGATTGCCTGATGAGTCCAGCGGGAACGAAACGTGCGTCGCAGTCGAGCTAGCCTATGTCGCTGTTGTGTCATCTACTAGTGCTATGCGCCACGAGCTACCTGATGTACCAGCCTGCTATGTCGGATACCACTAACCATGTATCTACTAGGCGCCAGGCGCGAACTGGTGGTGGTGGTCGTGAGAAGGAGAGCTCCGCGCCAGAGTAACTTTGCAGCGTAGAGAGCGTGTGCAGGCAGGCGTGTATTTACCGCCATATTGATTGATATTGTTTGATCGATGCACGGGTGTTCAACCCTTATGCGTCTTCGAACCGCACCTCCTCTCTCTCCGCCTGCTACCGGCACCAAGACTCAAGAGCAAGAGAAACGGCGTCGAGACGATCGGAGAGTCCGAGAAGTGGAGCGGTCCACTTTTCTCCCCTCTCTTCCACTGGAGGATGCGGCCAGGGTGCTGCTGCACTGGTGAGCCAGATCGCGCATCTCCAGTCGCTGCGTGGGAGGGCGCAAACTGATGGGGGTGGTGGTGAGAAGGAGAGTTCTGCGCCAGAGTAACTTTGCAGCGTAGAGAGCGAGTGTGGGCAGGCGTGTATTTACCGCCATATTGAAAGGTGTGTATTTACCACCACATTGATTAGTAGTAGTATTGACATATCCGCGGCAAGCCTCTTATGTACAATGGCATGGGAGAGGATAGCAAATATGAAAATAATTATAATAATAAATTATTGTTGGGGAAATCCACGTTATTATCGAATATACAACAATGACGGGCGTGGGGTTATACCAAATTCCCATAATGTGGAAGTACGTTATTATTGTTGAAAGCACTAGGTGATCTGCACTCTACAATGTGACCTGTGCGATTATATCGTTAAATGATTGCCTGTTCCGAGCCACCAATCGCAGTGTCTCCAGGTCCTTCAGACTCCGGAGACGCATGGACGTTGCCTTGGCAAATTCGTTCTCTATCACCACTGGTAGGGTGATGCGCGGGCGTCCGAGCCAGCCCCGACTCTGTCGCTGGAAATACGCTGTCATGCTCACCTGCGCTGGAGTTGCTTCAGGGAGGCGTAGAATATGACCAAACAGTTTCCACCGTGCTCTTCTGCTTAGTACAGATATTGGCTCAGCATTGCAGCGGGTATATAGGTCTGTGTTGGAGATAATTTCCGGGTAAGATATCCCTAAAAGATTCATATGGTGGTAGAGACACACTTGGCAATATGGCGGTAAACACACGCCTGCCCACACACGCTCTCTAAGCTGCAAAGTTCTGGCACAGAGCTCTCCTTCTCACCACCACCACCATCAGTTCGCACGTGGCGCCTAGTCGATGCATGGTTGGCGGTATCCGACATAGCAGGCTGGTACATCAAGTAGCGCATGGCACATAGAAGATGACACAGCAACGACATAGCTCGATTGCGACGTACGTTTCGTCCCCGCTGGACTCATCAGGCAATCCTCTTCTTGATTCATATTGATTTATTGATGCACGGGTTTGCAACCTGTATGCGTCTTCGAACTGCACCTCCTCTCTCTCCCCCTGCTACCTGCACCACGAGCAAGAGAAACGGCGTTGATACGATCGGAGAGTCCGGGAAGTGGAGAGGTCCAGTTTTCTTTCCTTTACCTCTCTTCCACTGGAGGATGCGGCCAGGGTGCTGCTGCACTGGTGAGCCGGATCGCACACCTCCAGTCGCTGCGTGGGAGGAAATCGTATTCTATGCTAATTGCCCACCTTCGCTGCGGGCTTGCTTTCGCCCTTCCAGCGTTATGTGTCTGCGTGGGACTCGACGAGTTTGGCAGCCTCCAATGGATGGCTATGCCTCCCTGGCTGTCGTGGAGGCTAAGTTGTCCCTTTGAGCCTTGACCCGTGATTGTGCGGACTTGAGCTACTTGTATGCTTCTCGAGCTCTCTGATCACGTGTGACTTCATCTTTAAAATTGTGAATATTTATGTGAATATTTACCGGGTATACTCAGTAATATATATTTAAAAAATCATTATCTGAGTTATTTCCCACTCCTCCGCCATTAGGTTCCAGCGGATAATGCTCCGAAAATGTTCGTATAATGCTAATCATAATGCTCCAAAAACTACCTTGTAATGCTGATTATAATGTTTCAACAAGGGATATAATGCTCTTGGTTTGGAACAAAAATGGAAGGAAGGCTGCACATTGTCAAGCTTCCAGGAAAGGATGCGTTTAGTCGATCCGCCTCTGAAGCTGCTACAATATCTCTCACGAGCTCCACCAATTCTTAGCACTATAAGACATGATCGCGTCTCCATTGGCTGTTCTCCATTGCAACTTTGATGCAGGGTTGTGGCTGAATAGCGGGTGTATCAAATCTTTTCCCTTGCATATCCATGTAGTGAGAGGTGAAACCATTATTGCTGGTGATCATTTGGATGCTGGAAGCATATCATGGGAAGTAATATTCCTGCCTGCAGACAAGCTGTCCCTGCTTCCACTCTGCGAAAAATGTCTTCATCTGAAACAGCTCACGTGAGGCCAGTTCCTGAGAGACTATCGATCGCAGATCGAGATCCCTCCCATCTGCGGAAATCCTGAAAACACGTGGTCAGAAGTTATTTTGCCGCTCTACATCCTCTGCTTGCGCTGTCTTCTTCTCCTGAGGTTGCGTGGAGACAAATGGTTGGCCACAATACTCTTCTTTTCTGATAGCACTTGACTGTAGGCCTTGCATTACAATCGTCCACGACGAACTGTACGTGCTTCACGAGGAAAGTATGACACGCGCTGCTGAGCACTGAAATCGTCTTGGTACTGCGTCCATGAGAATTGAAATTTGAAATTCTAGTTCTTTTCGAGCCTGCTGAGCTGGACTCGGCAAGGGCAGTTATATGGAACAAGGTGTTTCTTTTTATAGCCGCTCCTTCATCCAGGTCCAAATTTATCGATGGATCAATGTTTACTTCAGTATCGCAAGAGATGCTATGGCCAGAGCCTATGGCATAACAGGAAACCTCCTTTTCGTATGTTTGATATTGCCTTCGGGTACAATTTACGTCTAGTCTCCTCCATGGCTAGGCTCTCCATTATTTTCTAAAAAAAGAACTCGTAAATCATCGTTACGGATTTTGTGTAACAGCATCATTTGCAACATAGATCTACATTGTACGTTGGGTACCGCGCCGGTATGCTACATCACCTGTACATTTACCTGACTACACTGCTACATAAAGACTTTATGTAGCATAACATGTATGTAGTCAGGTAAATGTAGCATTAGTGCCAAAGGTGTTACGTGTCTACAAAATCACAAATCCATGTGCCGGTACAATACAACCATGGCGTTGCACCTCATGGCTTTAGTCGATTGTTGCCAAAAACCTGAGATTTCCCGACATTATCCACTATGAAACTCGTTATGCCGCTCAAACCTCACATATTGCTCGTTTTGTTCCCTTCCAATGCTCCATAATGCTCTGATGCTCGGATAGTCTCATAATGCCGAATATAATGCCGGCATTATCCGAAAATGCTCATATAATGCTAACCATAATGCTCCAAAAACTGCCGTATAATGCTGATTATAATGCTTCAGCAAGGGCTGTAATGCTCTTGGTTTGGGACAAAAATGGGAAAAAAAGTTTAAATTTCACTTTGTCAATCTACCAGGAAATTATGCATATCGTCGATCTGCCACTGACGCTGCCACAATACATGTATCTCTCATGAGCTCCACCACTTCTTAGCAATAATAATAAGACATGATAACAGTTAGCTTCTCCATTGGCTGCTCTCTATTGCAACTTTGATGCGGGGTTGTGGCAGAATAATGGGTGTATCAAATATTTCCTCTAATTATCCATGTAGTGAGAGATGAAACCACTATTGCAGGTAGTCATTCATTGTTGGGATGAAGTTTATCTTGGCAAATACTGCTGTCAAATAGTATTCCTGCCTGGCTGCAGACAAGCTGTCACGACTTCCGCTCTGTGTTTAATGTCTTCATCTGAAACAACACACGTGGGGCCAGCTCCTGAGAGCCGATCTCAGATCGACATCCCTCCCATTTGCGGAAATCCTGAAAACACGTGGTCAGAAGTTATTTTGCGGCTCTACATCCTTTGCTTGCGGTGCTGTCTTCTCCTCCTTGAGATTGTGTGTAGACATATGGTTGGCCGCAATACTCTTCTTTCCTGATAGCATTTGACAGCTATAGGCCTTGCATCACAACCGTCCACAACTACATGAAACTGTACGTGCTTCCATTGCGCGAAATCGCGCATCTATGAGCGACATCCACATAAACTGCTGGGACCATGGTTGTGTACTCGAATCTCATTCTGAGCACCCTTTTTTCTTCCTTTTTTCAGCCGTTTTTTTGCAAAAAGTCCTCGAGCTCAATTTTTTTTGATAGATCGTTCTTCAAGGAAAGACGAGTGGACAATCGATCAACAGGGCCGAGGACGAATGCGTCTGGTTGGAGTTCTTGCGTGGCACAGGATGACCAGACACACATATAGATACATTGCGACGATCTAATCTGCACAGTGTTGGAAACACTGTGCAGATTAGATCGTCGCAATGTATCCTAATACCGCACGCACGACGGTAAGTACAATTAATGTGATTTCAAATTGTTTGTGATCTACAACGTCGCGAGCAGGACGGAAATACAGCAACAGCACGACAACCGTTATACCAGGCAGTAACCAACAGTCACCTCCGTCACATTCTCCAGATCAGAAGGCAAGTGAGGCAGTGAACATGAAGAAATAAAGTATGAAAGAATGAAAAGTGAATAATTCAAAAATCTCAGAAACGTTGAACGTAAAAAACACTGAGAACAAGAAAAGTGACTTACTTCGATGGCAAAAGACAAAGCGAATGTTCCTCGTATGGACCTGGCTCTTGCGGAATCAGCCACACTGTGGAACCATGTGTTTGATTCCACAAGGGATGGCTACCTGCTCCTCACCAACCAGCCTCCACGACGGTGGTAAAGTCGCCAAAAATACGAAAGTTGAACATTTTGTGCATGCATGCAATAGAAAATTTGTGCTGAGTATGTCGAGTGGCCATTCGCACAGGACAAAGCCGTTGCGCAAGCTGTGACCCTGAAATTTCGTCCATTGGTAGCGAGGGTAACCCTGAGCTGGAAAGTGTAAGGGATGGCATGATACACTCCCCCGCATACGCTTGACAGCACGATTTGAGGCGTGGAGTAGTAATATACCAGTATCTTACTACCCCCTGATACCTGATGCATGGACGTCGTCATCTTCATCCCGCAGATCGAAAATGTACAGGTGTCGCGTGATTTCGCGCAATGACCAGCAAAGTATCAAGACAGGCGCTGCTGAGTGCTCAAATCGACTTGGTACTGAGGCCATGAGAAATTTTAGTTCTTTTCGAGCCTTCTCAGCTGGACACTGCAAAGGCAGTTCTTTTTGAACGAGCTCTTTCTGTTCATAGTCGCTCCTTCATCCTGGTCCATATTTATCAATGCATGAGTGTCTACTTCAGTATCGCTAGAGACGCTATCGCCAGAGCCTATGGCACAACGAGAAAACCCCTCTTGTCTGTTTTGATATTCACTTCGGGTACGCCTCCACCATAGCTCTCCATTATTCTAAAAAAAACCTCGTCAATCATTGGTCCGGATTTGTGTTGCAGCCACGGTTGGCAGTGCTACATACATGTATAGGCCTGGGCGGATCATGCTAGCATTATAAGTAGCATTATAGTGTGCAATTTGCAACGAGCATTATGCTAGCATTATAACACTGCATTTCCACAAAAGTGGCATTATACTCAAATATGGAAGTTTTGGCCACTACAAGTCAAATGTGGGGTGGGAGCAACTGATGTTTGTACAGTCCTGTAGCATTAGTGCATTCGTTATGGCTGGAGGGCGGCCAAACTAAGCCATTTTCCATGATACTATTGCGGTTTTGCTGGCATTATGGAGCAATAGCAGCATAAAATTGGCATTATGATCATGATTTTCTAGCATTTTCCGTGCCGTCTACGTAGAACTATGAAACGTGCACAATACTGCCCAAACCAAGCCATTTTTCCATACTTACTACTGGTGAATTGCTGGCATTACAGAGGAGCAGCAGCTTTATAAGTAGCATTATGATACAGTTTTTCTGGCATTGCCATTAGCATTACCCCGCAAAATAACTAGCATTATCCGCCCAGGCCTATACATGTACATGTACATGTACATGTATGTAGCAATGTGGTCAGGTATACATGTACATGTACATGTATAGCATTACTATTAGTGTCGAAGCTGTTACGTGTCTAAGTCTCACATGTTGTTGGTCTGACAGCACGAAACTATTTTATAAAATATCTAATACCGTGTCTAAGGGCGCGTTCGAATTGTCTTCATCAACTGTTCAAACAAACTTTATAAAGAGATTGCCTGATGATTGCGTGAGCATGAAACTAATAATTACTTTTAAAAAGTACAATGACTATGTAGCAGCAAACAAGCCTTGATTGTCCTTGTTCTTCTGTTGTGTGTTACGCTCTGCTTTTGTGGTGTTGAGCACTGTCAGCACTCTGGGTACGTCCTTCGGTAAAGAGATTACCGTAAAATTCCGTTAATAAACCCCGGGCGTATACTTTGCAGAGCGTCAAAACCGGGCGTATATTTGGGCATGGGCTTATTTTAGGGCATGGGCGTTATTTCGGACGCAATCCGCAGAAGATCAATCTATCAGAAACCCACTAGTTTCAGTGAACCACCATTCACACTGAGCGCGGTACAGGTACAAACCACAGCTGGAAATTTGGTCGTAACCAAGAATGTAGCGATAAATAACAGATTTGTTAGGTAAACCACTTGCTATGGTACGCGAACGCACGCTCGCGCGCTGGTCATTTTGAGTTCCGCTTTACGCCCTGGGCTTATTTCGGGCATGGGCGCTAAAACGGACTTGAAGTGTACACCGCCTAAAACTGGGCTTATTATCGGACATGGGCGTTATAGGGTGGGCTTATTTACCGAATTTTACGGTTATCAGGTGGGCAGTCTCACAGAGCTACCAGTACCACTACTGTACTGTAGTAGTGGACATACATGTACATGTAAGTGCAGTCATGATGTACAGTGCTGGCAACTGAAATCCGACCCCCTTGCTGGGGCGGCGCGCCGGCAAGGGGGTCGGATTTCAGGTGCCAGCACTGTAGATCTAGTAAGTACCAGAGCTACTCTGTATTCCAGACTACCAAGTACACTGACTGTACCATGATGACTACTGACTGTATAGTGTACCGTATTTGTCGGAGTATAGTGCGCACCTTTGTATAACGCGCACCCCCAATCTTCATTAGGGGTGCGCACTTCAATCTTCATTGAAGTACATGCTTTTCATATTCGAAGCATAGTGCGCACCTGCGATTTAGGGCCTAAAATAGCAGAGCTAAAGTGCGCACTATTCCGGAAAATACGGTAGTCACACATGCACAGAATCTGATGTCAGTCTACGCATTCAAACACTACAGTCATATCATGTACAGTCTTATTGAGATCATGCTCTGCCGAGTGGATAATCATGATGACTGCAATCGATCAGTCACGTCAGATCATGTACAGTAAGTATCGTTTATAAAGTGACCGGATATAATGATATACCGGTTATAGTGATAGAACACGTCAAAATCAAAATCAAATCAGAAAAAATACAGCTAAAATATCACTATATACACTATTATCGGCTATACCGATATATCGCTTATTGTGATGGCCTTCAGGAAGCAAACCATATCAAATGTACAGGAAAATATCGCATAATATAATGATCAAGAGTGATCTTTCTGCATGCTCTTGTCCGTTTCTGGCTGTGTTGCCTCTCACGATGATGTTGCGTACACAGCCACTCATGTCTATTTCTGGCTCTACGCAACTCGTTGGACACCAAGTACGTAGATCTACGATCTACGTGAGCACGGATCCAGCTCAGGCTTTTTTTGGAGAACACGCTGAAGAAGCAGCCATGCCACATGATGTATCGAAGTTCTAGTACATGTACAGTCTGTACTCGTACTGCACTGCCATGCACTGCTCTGTGTCATGCACCGGTACACAGTCCGCGGAGCATGCATGCACTTTCAGCATGCTTTTTCCAGCGTGTACGCATCATTTCATGTGCAGTCATGTGCCATGTGTCGGTCAAACATGCAAATCGGCTATAGTGATGCACCGGATATAGTGATACATTTTCGAAAATCAAAGGGGCACGTTATATCCGATATTTACTGTAACTGTTTTACTAGTTGTGAAATGTAGCACTACAAGTCATGTAAAAGCTAAACCTGCTATCTGCTTCTGCGCGTTTATAGCTACATCATGATTGTACAACAAGTGGCGAACACTGGAATGAGACAAAAATGCCCAGCGACGGTTTGAACCATCTTGGGTACCTCCAAAAAGCTGAGGACTTTCTTCTGGAGACAGATGGAGTCCACGACACAGAACGTGATATAACACTGGATATCTGCATCGCTACTGGAGAAGATGCTGACCGTGAAAGCTGCTGCAGAGACTACTCCGAAATTTTAGTATTTCTGAGAAAGTTGGTGAGCAATGGACAAGTATCGTCAGTGGAACAAGCCTTGCAAACTTTGAAAACATTCGAGAGGAGCAGCAGCGACCAAGGACACGCTAGAAAATCATGGACTTCCTCGCCGTTCTTTGGCTGTGGTAGCCCTGCGAAACGAAGGTGTTATCGAACACAAACCCATGAAAGAGTTCGGATCTCTGCTAAGGTTGGAAGCATTTATCGCCAAAAACGTACTCCCGAACCCCAGAACGACATATTATACGGGCGCTCAGGATTTCAAGACTTTCAGAAAACAGATGGGAGTGAAGTAATAGTTTATGCCCCACAAGATATTCAAGAACTTGTGAATATGGAGTGTGGCGGTGAACAAGATTTCAGGGCGACATTGCTGTACTGTGCCATCTTTACTGGTAATGAGGAGATGGTGCGATGCCTGTTGAAATGGGGAGCTGATGCAACACTGACTTTGGAGGGTGTTGGTGATCGACTACTTGAATTGTCCTATGGTTGGAAGCATAGTCCAATCTGTGTAGCAGCGGTACTGAAGCATGCCGGCATAGTGAGGTGTCTTCTAGCACACGGTGCATCACCTTATCAGAGTGCAAGCGGAGAGATCAGTGGAAGACTTGGGGACCGCTTTCTGTTAACACGCTTGTCAACGTATGATGGATGTAGAGATGATGCTGCAACTTGTGAAGCTTTGTGCCTGAACCCTAACTATCCTCCACCGGTCAATGAGGTATGCTTGGCACAAAGAGAAGGCCATGATGAAAGCGCCGCTTGTATGATCCCCTACTGTCGCTGGGATGCAGGGTGCTGCAATTCAGGTATGGCGTTATTGCTCCACCAGGAAGTACCAATCAAATTTCGTGAAACCATCCTGGGATTGGCCTGCTTTACAGACGCTGAAAAAATATGCAAGAAGTTCTGCTGCTCGCTGATTTTCAGAACCTTCTGTTCACACAGCGAGTGCGTTCATCGCAATAGTACCGGAGAACAAATTGCGGAACTGACTGGGATAATTCGAAATCTCCTGAGAGAGGGCGCAGAGCCAGCTGGTTTGTCTGTCTCTAAAGCTCGTGAGCTATGCGATTCGTGGCTCGGAGTGCAGAACGCAGAGGCAAAACTGCATTCAAGGAGACCTGTCAAGTTTGATAGCAAATCCGGACTGTTTTCCTTTGGTGGTGGCTCTCCTTTCTTTCGGCGGCCAGTGCCTCGTGTTCAATTTCTTGCACCATGTGTAAAAGTGCCGACACGACGGCATGTGAAAAGGATACTACCTCCTGATGCCCGTCGTCTCTATTCGAGATCAGCTGCAGCATACTTCAGCTATGGTACACCACCAGTTGTAGACCGACTGCGGTTTATACGGTCAGTGGAGGATCCAGTTGTACAGCTGCTGGTGAGACATGATGGTCTTCCTGGTATATCAACTGTGGATGAGATTCCGTTTGTTGATGGATATCTTCACGATGGTCCGTCTTGCCAGTGTGATGTGGAGCTATCGGCAGCTCAGAGGAAAGTGAGTCTGTTTGATGTGCTCACACCTTACCCCAAGCCCAAGTCTCTTGTTCGGTTGTGTCGCTCTGCTATCATTGAAGCATGTCATGGGTATGGTGTAGTCAAGGCCATTCAGAGTCTTGATCTTCCACCACTACTCCTGAAGTGTCTTTTGTTCGAATGAGAATAATTTGAACAGGCGGCGTGGACACTATACTAGTAACCGCTATATAGCAATAAGTAAACTAGAGTGAGGACTATCAGTGTGCTGAAGATAGTCACTAGAAAACGCTCTGGAAACAAACCTTACTGCCTTGCTCTTTGCGCGCGTGTGTGTGTAGTGTGTGTGTGGTGTGGACCTGGCGACACTTTTTATCATATTGCATGTGTACAGATTGTTATCCTCTCGCCGCCTTTTCATCATTTTTTTAGTTTGTCTTTTCTAGCTGCTGACCTCTTCACTACACTCCCCGGCCATGTACGATCACTGCCAAAGTAACGTTAGTTAACCGCTTTCCGCTTTAGGTGTACGGAGCACCGATTTGTACACCCTGTAAGAAGGCCATAGGTCTGTTGAGTATCTCCAAATAAAAAAAGTAATAAATACTATCACGTTGACCACCAGAGACACGTAAATTTGAGTGGGCACTCGTCTGCAGGGTCTAGACCCCCCCCCCCCCCCTCCCCGGGATTGTGCCAGGCACTAGTCCACAGAAGAATGTGCTAAGCCGGCGCATGAGCAGCTCGGGACCTGCCACGGTGATAGCGATCCCGTGTAGTTTTGCCCGCTGCTTATACAAGCATGTAGTCTAGTACTGCTCTTCTTAAAGTTGACCTTCATTGCATGACTCTTCTTTTCTTTTTCATTTCGTTCTCCCACTCACACACACACACACATGCTCACAGTTAATTCTGCCGTCGTGAGTCCCATTCGGGACGGAAACGAGAATAATAATAATAATAATATTCAAGCAAACCATTGATTCCCACCATCAGAAACCTGCATATTAATGCAAAAACAGTGAAGAGCAAGGGGACGCTTTAAAAGTTGTTTTGTACCCAAAAATCTCGTTGGCATGCGTTGTCAAGTATGTGTGATGTCATCACTTCTAAGCCCTATATGGCCCCTATTGCGGTGAACACTGGGTACCTTGTGGTCTTGACTAGGCATAGGCACTGCTATCCCGCCACACACACACACACATTGATCACCTTCAATATTGCGGTTGGGCACAACAGCCGATGTTCTTACACAAGCCGGACCCTCGTTCAATTGCTCACAATGTCATGGAACGGAATTCTCTCGCTTTGACCAATTTCGGATCACACATGAATGGATCACTGATACTTTATTCCCAAAGGTATGCAAAACACTTCAATTGCAGTATGTGTGAGTGTGTCTGTGTGTTTGTGTGTGTGTGTGTGTGTATGTTTGTGTATAAGGAAGAGAGATTTTGCATGCATGCATGTGTTCAGGTGTGTGTGTGTGTGTGTGTGTGTGTGTGTGTGTGTGTGTGTGTGTGTGTGTGTGTGTGTGTGTGTGTGTGTGTGTGTGTAGTTGCTGACATGGTTACCCGTCGACGTCTGCAGTGGCTTGGCCACATTGCCAGGATGGACGACCACCGGCTTCCACAGGCAGTGTTGTTCTCATGGCTCCATGCTCCACGCCCTGCTCATGGCCCCAGGCGTCGATGGCGTGATGTGGTACGCGATGGCCTCAAGGCGTTCGGTCTATACACCGGTTGGTACGACCTCGCAGCTGAACGTGGCAAGTGGATCCAGTCCATTTCGGATTCCATTGTTGCACGGTGCTTACGCCTTGAAACGACAGCCAAGCCAGTATGTTGTGCGGTCTGTGAGCGACTCTTCGCCAGTGAAAGCGGACTTCGTCGGCACAAATGCAGGGAAGAGCGACTGAAGCCGATCCATGAACAGTGCGGTGCTGTGTTGTGCGAAACGTGCCATCGTTGGTTTGCTAGCCGAGGTGGACTTGTGCACAGCTGCTCTCCCAGCCTTGGTGTTGCTCCAGTCCCAGAGATAGTTGCGCCTCACCCACCTGATTGCAGCCAATGTCAGTACCACTGCCACGCCTGTGCCCGCTGTTTCCAGAGCAAAGCGGGGCACCGCCGGCACAACTGCAACCGCAGAACATGCAGCTCTGGCTCCGAGCGCCGCATCATCCCATGCCCGACCTGCTCTCGGAAGTTCACACGTCTCCAGTACCTGGCTCAACACAAATACAAGAAGGAACTCTGAACTCCTTGCCCCTTTGAGGCACTGCATCACCTTTAGGTGGCAGTTTCAAGGTTTCAAGGTGTGTCTGTGCGTGTGTGTGTGTACGTGTGTGTGTGTGTGTGTGTGTGTGTGTGTGTGTGTGTGTGTGTGTGTGTGTGCGTGTGTGATGCCCGTGCTTGCACATAATCGCATGCAGGACTCGCCACACTGACAGCTAACACTGCAATCTCTCAACTCGTACAGTATCTTGCTTTATGGGTCAAACGTATTCTTTGCCGGTCTACTTGGCCGCCAGTAAGACCGCCTGCGAATACTGCAGCACCGATTGACGGGAACTTACCCCACACAACCATCCAATCTCTTCTGAACAAGAACAGTCTATTCCGCGTCACGGAACTCTGCAAGCGTAAGCTGCTCGTGTTCGTGTGGAGGCAACTCCGGGCACGGATCAGCCCCTCCCTAACTACTCTCATCTCTCGTCCAACCGACACTTCGCCAACAAATCGGAGGGCTTCTCAACCAGCAAAGAATACAATACAAAATCAAGACCTGGATTTCAAAATTTTCTCCAGTATAAGAATCATCACTACCAAAGTTCAGGTAAAACCGACATGTGAATTAACCACACCCAATCTAAGCTGAATTTGACACAAATAATTATGATAATAATTTTGCCACAAAAGGGCATTATACCATTCCCAGAAGTGAATCCCTGGGGAAAATAGAACAACCTATAGAGAAGTGCTAAATTTAATGAGCTACAACCGTGGAACATAAAAATTTCAACTATCTCAAGAGGATTCTCAAGCTCCACTAGGGCCTAAGGCTCATCATTTGTACAAGAGATAATTCAGCAGTACAGGTGGAAGACCAAGACTTTGAATGGCCTTGACTACGCCATGCCCATGACATGCCTCAATGATAGCAGAGCGACACAAATGGGCCAGAGTCTTGGGCTTTGGGTGCGGTGTAAGAACATCAAACAGACTCACTTTCCTCTGAGCTGCCGATAGCTCCACATCACACTGGCAAGACGGACCATCGTGAAGATATCCATCAACAAATGGAATCTCATCCACCGTTGATATGCCAGGTAGACCGCCGTGTTTCACCAGCAGCTGTACAACTGGATCTTCCGCTGACCGTACATACCGCAGTCGGTCTACAACTGGTGGTATACCATAGCTGAAGTATGCTGCAGCTGATCTCGAATAGAGATGACGGGCGTCAGGAGGGAGCATCCCTTCAACATGCTGCTGCGTCTCCACTTTTACACATGGTGCAAGGAAGCGGACATCAGGCCGTCGATAACGAGCACAGCCACCAGCAATGAAACACAGTTTGGATCTGCTATCAAACGTTACAGGCTTCCTTGCATGCAGTTTTGCCTCGGCGTTCTCCACTCCAAGCCACGCATCGAATAGCTCACGTGCATTGGAGACAGACAAACCAGCTGGCTCTGCGCCCTCTCTCAGGAGATTTCGAATCATCCTGGTCGGTTCCGCAATTTGTTCTCCGGTACTATTACGATGAACACACTTGCTGTGCGAACAGAGGGTTCTGAAAATCAGCGAGCAGCAGAACTTCTTGCATATTTTTTCCGCATCTGTGGAGCAGGCCAGTGTCAGGATGGTTTCACGAAATTTGATTGGTACTTCCTGTTGGAGCAAGAAGGCCATACCTGAATTGCAGCACCCTGCATCCCAGCGACAGTAGGGCATCATACAGGCGGCGCTTTCATCATGGCCTTCTCTTTGTGCCAAGCATACCTCATTGATCGGTGGAGGATAGTTAGGGTTCAAGCACAAAGCTTCACAAGTTGCAGCATCATCTCTACATCCATCATACGTGGAGAAGCGTGTGAACTCAAAGCGGTCCCCAAGTCTTCCACTGATCTCTCGGCTTGCACCCTGATAAGGTGATGCATCGTGTGCTAGAAGACACCTCACTATGCCAGCATGTTTCAGTACTGCTGCTACACAGATTGGACTATGCTTCCAAGCATCGCACCATTGAAGTCGATCACCAACACACTCCAAAGTCAGCGACGCATCAGCTCCCCATTTCAACAGGCATCGCACCATCTCCTCATTACCAGTAAAAATGGCACAGTACAGCAATGTCGCCCTGAAATCTTGTTCACCGCCACACTCCATATTCACAAGGTCTTGAATATCGCGTGGGGCATAAACTACCACTTCACTCCCATCTGTTTTCTGAAAGTCTTGAAATCCTGAGCGCCTGTGTCGGTCGTTCCGAGGTTCCGGACCAAGTGTTTGGGGAAAACTACTTCCAACCTTAGCGGAGATCCTAACTCTTTCATGGCTTAGTGTTCGGTAGCACCTTCGTTTAGCAGGGTTACCACAGCCAGGGAACGGCGAGGAAGTCCGTGATTTTCTAGCGTGTCCTTGGTCGCTGCAGCTCCTCTCGAATGTTTTCAAAGTTTGCAAGACTTGCTCCACTGACGCTACTTTTCCATTGCTCACCAACTTTCTCAGAAATACTAAAATTTCGGAGTAATCTCTGCAGCAGCTTTCATGGTCAGCATCTTCTCCAGTAGCGATGCAGATATCCAGTGTTATATCACGTTCTGTGTCGTGGACTCCATCTGTCTCCAGAAGAAGGTCCTCAGCTCTTTGGAGGTAGAAAAGATGGTTGTAGCTTCCCATCATGGTCGCATTCAAGAGTTCGCTAACTAAAGCGCAGAAGCAGAGCTAGAGGTCGTATCTGCAGCTGGTTGTGAGAAATCAGCTCTTGGAGTCTTATCTAGCATTACCATGATTACCACTCATTACGATTATTTTACTGACTGTTTACATGTAGCTAGGTCTACTGAGTCTGTACTGTCTTATAGTGTCTACCGTCATTATCTACAAGATCATGATTTTATAGAAACAGTTTTATTTCTCATTCATGACTGTCACCTCCGACTCATGATTACTACGGTGTTATTTTGGGACCGACTACATGACTGTACTAGTACAGTCCGTATCGCCTATAAGGTTGGCGGCTATAGTGATATACCGGATATAGTGATCAATTTCTCAAATTCATTTTCATTTGCCATAACTAAGTATACACAGTTATCGCGTATAGTAATAATTGTCTATAGTAATATATCGCCTATAGTGATCAAATTCTTATTTCAAAAGACCTTTATTACATTATTTTTGCATCGGTTATAGTGATTGATGTAAAATCAAGCGATGTTAGAGGAGAACAGGGTGTTACTTCTTCGTGAAGAACTACTTGTCCAGTGAGTGTTGTTTGGTGAGTTTTGCTCGTACAAGTTGCCAAAATATGCCTCCATCGTGAGGAAATGCTGATTTTCTGTGTCAGGAGCTACAGCCAGCTACCTGTACATGACATTGTACATGTATGTAGTGCGTATGTGCACGGCGCGCTGAGTCGTTTGACACCCCACTCGCATACATTGCATGCAGTATCGGTCATAGTGATAATTATATCGCTTAGTTATAGTGATAAAATGCTCAAAATCAAACACCAACGCGGCGATACTGACTGTACAGTCATGTAGATCTACTGCGCAATCAATCAGACAATCTGCGGACAGCATGCTGTTTCGTTTTTTGTGAACTCTATATCGTGATATCAGCGCAGCACAGAGAAAATGAGGCCGAACCTGATACATGATTGTGATGATGTAGCAATGAGAATAAAATTTCCAAAATCAGGCCCGAACGTACCTTGCCAGATCAGAGTGCTCAAACGGACAAATCAGTGAGGTCTGCGTTTGCAAACGCAAACAGGAAAGGCACTAAAGAAGTATACCCCACATGAGAGTGCTCAACTACTACAACTTTTTTTTTTAAGTTGTATATTATAATACAATAATTATTACAAGAGCAGGAGCGAAATACTCAATCTGCGCTGTGTACTATACACTCATCTAGATGTACGTTTTTTAAAAAATTATTTTACCCCGGATGCAGTGCCAGTACAGATACATGTAGTAGTTGTAGCGTGACAGTTGCAAGGCATGTCATGGTAACCAGAGAGCCGGCCACTCCCGATCCCTGATGCAGTGATGGTATTTTGGTAACGACTGTACTCTGGTACTGTACACTGACTAGACTGTGTGTGTACATGTATATCTTCTACGTGTAGCAGAGTCTACGACTCCGCGGATCCGGTGTGTGTAGACATGAAGCTATTTACTAGTATTACCATGATTACTTTGTAGCTACATTTTGTTTGTAAACTCGAACATGAGATGATGAGATTTACAAGATCGCGTGAGCATGAGATTGCTGAGACTGCACGTACTGTGACTCGTGTGAGAGTGACCAGGTGATCAGTGACAGTGAGACATGATTGGTGAAAACATGACATCACAGTCTGGGTCATCCTGGATTCATTCATGATAATCACATACACCATGATACACGTCACATGTCGTGCAGTCACTACTACTAGTCAGTCAGACGTGCCACTGGGCCACTGCACTCGCCACTAGTACTACAGTCAACTTCGCTAATAACGACTTTGGATATAACGACAATTCGCGAATAACGACAGAATTTCCATGCCCAGAGCAAAGTCCCATCTGCCTGTATACATTTAACTTCGGATATAACGACTACCTGAATAACGACAATTCGCGAATAGCAACATGATTTTAGTGCCCCGAGGTCATATTTACTGCTTGAATAACGACTTTCTGGGTTTTTGACAGCTATTTCAAGTACCTGTCATGCAGAAGTACCAGAACCCGTGGCGATGGATAAGGCACACTTACAAGAAGATACAGCCAGGAGTAGTCCGGGAGCTGAAATCTGTAGGATGCTTTTTATTTTCGGGGTATGCCACTTCAGAGGGAGGACTTGAAACTTCGCACAGAGGTAGGTAAGGGTCTCTAGAGGACGATTTGAGAACTTGGCCGTCCCGAAGCTGTGCACCAATGCCTGTGCAAGGAGGTTTGTTCGCTCGTCGAACACTATTTCGTTGCCGTGATTTCACAGTTTTTGCGCCATTCAGCGCTTGAAAAATGGGGAAAATCAGCGGGTTTCGCTGACGTAACCAGACATTTTCATGCGAATGACTCAATTTTGCTAGATTGTCAAGAGAAACACAAAGAAACACGAAGCGAAACGCAAAGTCACACCGTCGATGAAGTATTTTTCATTCTGTTTGTATAATTGTGTCGTTCTGAGTTCTGAAGTAACATACAGTAGCTGGTTCGTCGGAGGAGGACATGACTGGTGTTCCTGAGATTGTCGTGCGTAACGGCTAAATGACTTGCCACTTGACCCTGATGTCGACAGGCAGGTCTCGTAGGAACTGTCCGTCTCCATCGAGGTGACTCTGGATTGTTTTTACCAATAGTGTTTTGTAGATTGATCCTCACTACAAACAAGAGTACTCCTGCTACAAACGATTTCCTGCTAGTCAATGAGCGGACTGACAACGTGTGTTAAAGGTGGTAAGGTACACACCATGGCAGCTGCCTTGAACGGAATCTTTGATTATACCAGTGAACGTAGAAATGCATGACTTATCTTGAATAACGTCTCTTTGAATCATTGTTTTGTTGAAGTTTCGGATGCTGCACAATGACATGCGCGTACGTGGAAGCATTCACATTGTAGAAGATCATGGGATGATTATTTCCCTACTTCATTCAGTCCTTTGTGTGGTAAATTGAGTAGTAGTAGACGTAGTATATTTTAAGAATTTCTGCAAACGCAATCAGTAAATGTGGCGGTAACATGTAGAATATAATCATGTTAAAACTACAGCTACGGTGCATCATATTTATGTGAACAAAGGCTGAATGCAGATATGTAAACAGTGTCATGGACGCGATATGCATCGGCACCACCGCATACATCCAGGCAAGACGATGTAGCGCAATATCTGTGTTGAACGGTTTTTGATCCCTTCATCATGGAGAACAGTATCCATTCTTCATCCGGTTTGCGATCCTCTGCTCTGTGCTGCCAACGACGTCCACTTGTTGCTCACATGTGTAGTGCTGCTGAGCGGGTTGCCACATTCGGACATGCATCGGCGAGTACCGTAAAAGCCCGTAATAAGGCCCTGGGCGGAAGCGTTAGTGACGGTCCAGAACATGGGCGCTAATGATTGGGTTGTCACATTCGGACATGCACCAGCAAGTATAGTACAGGGTTGGGGTGACCCGTTGCACTAGAAGCATCCAGTGCTGTAACCTTTGCGATGTTTGCAGCTATGCCGAGCAGTTATCTCCTGGGTTCCGACTGCTGCTCCGTGGAGATGATAGTAGGGCACTAGACAGCGGCTTTGTAAATTGCCATTCTGGAATGCTACCTCAGAGCAGCCGATGATGGTGACGTTCTTGCACAGCATGTTGTTAGTACCACAATCACAGCAAGTTCACTGGTGATGATTAACTTCTGGCCGCGTGTTGCATGTTTCTGAGATTCGTAGATAATGACGCGCGCGTGCATGAGTGTGTGTGTTTATATGTATGTATGCGTGTGAGCATCTGCATGTGCGCATCCACGTGTGTGTGTGCGCGCGCGCGCGTGTGTCGTGCACATGTACACGTGTATGCGCGTGTGTGTGTGACCATTTGCATGTGCGCATCCACCTGTGTGTGCGCGCGCGCGTCGTGCACATGTGCATGTGTATGCGTGTATGTGTGTGTGTGAGCATTTGCATGTGCGCATCCACCTGTGTGTATGTGCGTGCAAGCGCGCACGCGTGTGTGTGCGTGCACATGTACACGTGTATGCGTGTGTGTGTGAGCATTGGCATGTGCGCATCCACCTGTGTGTATGTGCGCACGCGTGTGTGATGAATGCGCGCATGCTCGCACACATGTATGTGTGTGTGTGTGCGCGCGCGCGCGAACAGAGAGTCACATGTGTGTGTGTGTGTGTGTGTGTGTGCACTCATGCACACTCGCATACATGTGAGTACACGCTTGCAAGCGTGTGTGTGCGTGCGCGCGTGTACACAAGCTCGCTCACATGCACGTGCGCGCATCCACCTGTGTGTGTGCGCGCGCGTGTGTCGTGCACATGTACATGTGTGTGTGTGAGCATTTGCATGTGCGCATCCACCTGTGTGTATGTGCGTGCAAGCGCGCACGCGTGTGTGCGTGCACATGTACACGTGTATGCGTGTGTGCGTGTGAGCATTGGCATGTGCGCATCCACCTGTGTGTATGTGCGCACGCGTGTGTGATGAATGCGCGCATGTCGCACACATGTATGTGTGTGTGTGTGCGAACAGAGAGTCACATGTGTGTGTGTGTGTGTGTGTGTGTGCGTGTGTGTGCACTCATGCACACTCGCACACATGTGAGTACACGCTTGCAAGCGTGTGTGGGCGTGCGCGCGTGTACACATGCACGTGCGCGCATGTATGTTCTATCTTGTTATGTTGCCTATCCCATGCTCTCCTTTGGTGCTGCCACGTAGACGTCTGTCGTAGTTCCTGTCAGAAGTGCATGCGGAACTGGCAGTGATTGTCATTCTACCTTTGTTTCAAACAACGTCTCGTTTTCGAGTTACATGATCTCTCACAGGATCCACAAAGTATTTTGTGCAAAAGCAGCTAGGCTCACCTGAACCAGTGAAGAACGAGTACCGGAACAAACAAGCTGGCAAACTGCAACGGAGTTGACACCACCAGCAGATAAATAGGCCAGGCAGAGTACCGACATGGGTGATGATGATCTTGCACGTCCGGTGACTGGTCACTGGTGCATACGGCTGTGGCACTGGCAGTCAGGACTCAGGGACGCGGAGGCCGACTTGTCAGCAAGCAACATCTCGCCTACTCTGCCGGAATCTTCGCTCGACCTCAGTCAGACCTGGAAATATACTTTTGAAACTTTGCTTGCACGCGTTGCAGAATTGCCGGAGTAGGCGCGAGTATTATTGTGCACTATTGCTGGTACACACTCTATGTTGCGCTTTTGTCCAGAAGCGCCATGCTTCGTGACTAGTGGACCTGACGATGGCAATACTATTCTCACTTTCAAAGCCAAAATCGTTATGAAAATGTATGTCACGCTTTGAGAAAGTAAGCTTGCAGCGTCGTCATCTTCTGGACAGGCGCATAGTCACTGATTTGGAATTTTGAGCGTGCGCACCTACTTCTCAAACCGAGAAGTCGGCTGAGAACGAAAAACATTTGCGCCTAAATGCTTGACAATTGTGAATTTGATCGTCGAACAAAATGCGTCCTCGCGATGTCCGTGCACAGCTTTGGGATGGCCAAGAACTCGAAAGCCCTTCTCTGATAGACCCATAACCCATTGCTGAAGAGATCTTGTACTCCATCTCGCCCGACCTGGAGCGCCACTTTTTTGAAGGTCGGCTCCCTGACTAACACGGCATAATGAGGAAGCAGCAGTGCAGCAGC
>NW_027045041.1:0-1000 GCF_964019385.1 Sycon ciliatum | reverse complement strand
ATCCGAACATGAATGTTAAGGAGGCAAGTCAATCAACACGAATGCTAAGGAGGCAAGTCAATCAACAAGAATGTTAAGGAGGCAAGTCAATCAACACGAATGTTAAGGAGGCAAGTCAATCAACACGAATGTTAAGGAGGCAAGTCAATCAACACGAATGTTAAGGAGGCAAGTCAATCAACACGAATGTTAAGGAGGCAAGTCAATCAACACGTATGTTAAGGAGGCAAGTCAATCAACACGAGTGTTAAGGAGGCAAGTCAATCAACACGAATGTTAAGGAGGCAAGTCAATCAACACGAATGTTAAGGAGGCAAGTCAATCAACACGAATGTTAAGGAGGCAAGTCAATCAACACGAATGTTAAGGAGGCAAGTCAATCAACACGAATGTTAAGGAGGCAAGTCAATCAACACGAATGTTAAGGAGGCAAGTCAATCAACGCGAATGTTAAGGAGGCAAGTCAATCAACGCGAATGTTAAGGAGGCAAGTCGATCAACACGAATGTTAAGGAGGCAAGTCAATCAACGCGAATGTTAAGGAGGCAAGTCAATCAACATGAATGTTAAGGAGGCAAGTCAATCAACACGAATGTTAAGGAGGCAAGTCAATCAACACGAGTGTTAAGGAGGCAAGTCAATCAACACGAATGTTAAGGAGGCAAGTCAATCAACACGAATGTTAAGGAGGCAAGTCAATCAACACGAATGTTAAGGAGGCAAGTCAATCAACACGAATGTTAAGGAGGCAAGTCAATCAACACGAATGTTAAGGAGGCAAGTCAATCAACACGAATGTTAAGGAGGCAAGTCAATCAACGCGAATGTTAAGGAGGCAAGTCAATCAACGCGAATGTTAAGGAGGCAAGTCAATCAACACGAATGTTAAGGAGGCAAGTCAATCAACACGAATGTTAAGGAGGCAAGTCAATCAACACAAATGTTAAGGAGGCAAGTCAATCAACACGAATGTTAAGGAGGCAAGTCAATCAGCACGAAT
>NW_027045040.1:0-16000 GCF_964019385.1 Sycon ciliatum | reverse complement strand
CAGGCAAACGTAGACCAACGCCAGGATGATGATGAGCAATGGGGTGCATCATGGTATGGGCATGATGATGAGCAATGGGGTGCATCATGGTATGGGCAATACTTGGTAGCGTAGCATCTCTGCTGCTCTCGCATTATGACATCACCCTTTGTTTGCACGTACACGTCGTACTGTCACATCCTGCTTTATTCATCACAAACACTATATTCACCTGACTCTCATGCATACGATATTACCTACGTCACCGAAGTGTTTCCCCAACCAGCTATGGCGATGTGTAGTAAAGTTATTTGTATATGGTGTAGTTCCAATACACATTACAACACCCGTTGATGTTAGCTACAGTACTGTCGGGCGCCGAAGAGCGGGCGGGTTGGGGGGAGGGTCCATTCTTATTTTTCGCGAACACAGCCGTTTCGTTCTTATTCGATGAAGATCGATGTACGTACGAAAGTACAGTGCTGGCAACTGAATCCGACCCCCTGGGCGGCGCGGCGCGCCGACGTCAGCTATCCGATCATTGGTGCTGATTTCCTCGTCCACTTCAACCCCACCGTTTACATGTGATTGTGTACAGGCTCTCCTTCAATGGTAATGCCGGTGGCAATACAATGTATACAGTTTGCTTCACCCTACTGGACATACTCTTCTAAGATATCCAACACTGTTATGTTTGTATGTGCGCGTAAGCACGCTAGGCTCTGCGCATGTTTGCTTGCACGCTATGCTCTGCGCATGTTATGTTTGTATGTGCGCGTAAGCACGCTAGGCTCTGCGCATGTTTGCTTGCACGCTATGCTCTGCGCATGCGCACTCCAGTTCAGACTTTCTGTGTCTGAGTTTGTTCTTCTTTCTATCTTGTTACTTTGCACGTCCATTATTCTCTTTGTAAATAATCCTAATACATTCCACAACTGTGTGTTCTTGTGAGTGGGAATGTAACATTGGCGACGAAGATGGAAGACGACAAGCGTCTTCAGAGTTTTGATACGTCAGGCCCAGCTTCCCAGGTGTCCATCCGTTGGCGGAAGTGGGTGAAGTCTTTTGAGTATTATTTAGTGGGCAAGGACATTTCGAACAAGAAGCGCTCAAGAGCATTGCTGTTGCACTTTGCGGGACCACAGGTTCAAGATATTATTGATGACCTACTTGACCCTGACGATGCTCTGCCAGAGGAGCAGAGGACCCCGAATGATAACGAGTACCTGAAATGTAAGCGAATTTTGGACGCGCATTTCGCAGCCCCAGCAAACCCTACCTACGAAAGGCATGTGTTTCGCCAGCTGGTTCCGCAAGCAGAAGAGAGTACGGCGCATTTCTGCAGCCGTTTGCGGCAGCAGGCTAGATTATGTTCCTTTGAGAACACTCGCCAGACCAATGAGGCAGTCCGAGACCAAATCGTAGCAACGGTGAGGAATGTTGACTTGAAGAAAAAATTATTGTCTGAGCCGTCGTTGTCAGTCGATCGAGCATTGGAGCTCTGTCGCGTCTGGGAGGATGCACAGTCACAGTCTCAGATGATGACTAGTCGTGCTGTTTCTGCTGGAGCTGGAGCATCGGAGTCCGCGAGTGATCATGCTGTCAGTGCAGTTACGTCCAGGAGAGGCCAGCACCAGGGCAAGGCCAGGGGCCAAGGCAGACACCACCCAGCTGCTGGTACACGTGTCAGTTGTTACAGCTGCGGTCGCAAGGGACACAAATCCGGAGATGCTTCATGTCCAGCTAAGGGACAGGCATGCAGGAAGTGTGGCAAGACAGGTCATTTCGCTAAGTGCTGCAAGTCAGGATCAGCGTCGCAGACTGCCGCCCATCATGTGCGCGAAGTCACGGACTACGAGGTGTCTGATAGTTTTCGTGTTGGCCAAGTGTCAGCTGGGAAGCCAACATCGAACATGCTAATCACCACAGTGCAGATCAACGGTACTCCATTGGATTTGGAGGTGGACACCGGATCCATGTACACTTTGGTGCCGCAAGACGTATGGGAGCAACATTGGACACATGTTGCCTTGCGTGAATGTTCTGTGCGACTGAAGACCTACAATGGTTCAGTCCTGCCGATTGTTGGCGAAGCAGATGTTGATGTACGCTACAGCGCGCAGAATGTTCGTGCGCGGGTCATCGTAGTACGTGAAGGCAGCCATCCGCTGCTGGGACGCGACTGGCTATCACAGTTGAGACTTGACTGGCAGAGTATGTTCAACCGGGTGAACGCCACTGCAGCGAGTGAGCCAGCAGCAGAGGATGCGTACCCTGAAGTATTTCGTGATGGTCTGGGCAAAGTGAGTGATCGTGAAGCTGAGATCTACCTGAACGACGGTGCCACTCCCAAGTGCTGCAACCCCAGACCCGTGCCATTTGCTTTGCGTCCTGCTGTCAATAAGGAACTTGACAGGCTGGAGCAAGAAGGCATTATCAAGCCCGTCAAGTCAGCAGAGTGGGCCTCACCTATTGTGATTGTCAGGAAGCAGAATCGGGACATTCGCATGTGCGCGGACTTCAAGGTCACGATCAACCCGCACATCAATTCCAAGCTTCACCCGATTCCAAATCCGAACGACCTGTTGTCGCAGATAGCTGGAGGATCAGTGTTTACGAAGCTGGATCTTAGCCAAGCTTATGCGCAACTACCGCTGTCGGAACGCAGTCAGAAGTATTGCGTCATCACAACACATCGAGGTCTCTACGCATTCCAGCGCCTTCCGTTTGGCGTGTCCAGTGCCCCAGCAATTTGGCAGAAGACAATGGATGAGATTCTGCACGACATTCCTGGTGTCGTCTGCTTCTATGATGATATTCTCATCACTGGGTGCGATGTCGAAGAGCACGACCGGCGACTCAAGTTGGTGCTAGCGCGGCTAGCAGAGCGTGGTGTGCGTCTTCGCAAGCAGAAGTGTGCTATCCGTGTGGATCGTGTACGCTACTTGGGCTACAGCATCAGCCGGAACGGTCTCGAGCCCAATCAGGACAAGGTCGAGGCTATCCTGAAGGCGTCAGCACCGAAGAATGTTCAAGCGTTGCAGTCATTCCTAGGCTGTGTCAACTTCTACAACCGCTTTCTACCCGACATGTCCAGTGTTCTGAAGCCGCTCAACAACTTGCTCCGCAAAGGTGTTCCGTGGAACTGGACAGATGAGTGTGAGAAGGTGTTCGATCAGGTAAAGCGTATGCTCACCAGTGCCCCAGTGCTAGCTCATTTTGATGTGAATGAGAAAGTGGTCGTTGAGTGCGATGCTTCGCCTTACGGCATTGGCGCGTGTCTCATGCATGAGTATGCTGATGGCAGCCGTAGGCCTGTATGCTATGTTTCCCGTTCGCTTGCTAAGGCAGAGGCTCACTATTCGCAGATAGAGCGTGAAGCTTTAGCCATTGTGTTTGCAGTTAAGCGTTTACACATTTATTTGTTTGGTCGCTCTTTTGTTCTATGCTCTGATCATAAGCCATTGCTGCACATTTTTGGTGAGAAGTATGGTTTATCTGCCACTGCTGTTTCCCGTTTACAGCGTTGGGCTGTCATTCTTAGCGAGTATGATTATGTGTTTGAGCACATTTCTGGTAGTAGCAATGCTGTCGCAGATTGCTTGTCACGCCTGCCTATGGAGCTGACAGCCGCACAAGAGAGTGCAATTGTCAGTGCTGTCAACGAGCATGCCCATGATCCTACTGAGGATTTGCCAATTGATGCTAGTGATGTTGCAGATGCTAGCAAGCAGGACAGTGAGATTGCTCCAGTACTGCAGTACCTACAGTTCGGATGGCCAGCTGAGATCAGCGAGGCTACGCGACCATACTACAAGATTCGTCATGAGCTGACCATAGAGTCGGGCTGTGTAGTTCGTGGTGGCCGTACCGTTATCCCAGTAGTGTTTCGCCGTTTGCTGCTAAATGAGATGCATTCTGTCCATATTGGCATTGTCAGAATGAAGGCAGTAGCACGCAGCTTTGTTTGGTGGCCTGGCCTTGATCGCGATATTGAGCTTCTAGTGTCATCATGCAGTCACTGCCAAGCTCTAGCTAAAGCACCTAGCAAGGATGCCAGCCACCCATGGGTGTACCCTACAGAAGCTTTTGAGCGTGTTCATGTGGATTTTGCAGAATTCAACAACCAGCAGTATCTCGTCATCGTGGATGCATACTCTAAGTGGATCGACGCATACAAGCTTGGATCCACTGCCACTACTCAGCAGACGATTGACAGTTTGGTAACATTTATCGCAACGTTTGGTATACCCAAGACCCTCGTGAGTGACAATGGTCCTCAATTTACATCACACCAGTTCCAGCGTTTCTGCCGTGAGAGTGGTATTGTTCACAAGTGTACACCGCCGTACCACCCAGCTAGTAACGGACAAGTCGAACGCATTGTCCAGGAGTTGAAGCGTGCTCTGAAGTCCCGTCCTTCGGATGTGTCTGAGAAGACCCAGATGCACCGTTTCTTGTTTATGTATCGTAACACGCCCCATTCATCAACGAATGTGTCCCCAGCTAGTCTGCTCTTCAGGAAATTACCGAGCACCAAGTTGGCACGCTTAAAGCCCAACTTTGCAGCTGCACAGCGTGAACGTCAAGCACGGCCACAGCCAGGTCAAGGTCGTCATTTCGTGGTGGAGGACACTGTACTTGTATTGAACACTCGCAACGGCAGCGGGCCTAAGTGGCTACCTGGCGTTATTGTACAGAAGCTAGGTCCGGTCTCGTACATTGTTCGCATTGGTCAGCAGGAAAGACATGTCCATGTAGATCATCTCCGTCATCGTTCTACAGCGCCACCTGATGCTGTTCTTCCTCGCAGTGATGTTGACACACCGGTTTTGATTCAACCCGATAGTGCATTGCAGCCGTCAGTACCAGACGCTGCCAACGAGTCCGAACCGTCTGCACTTCCCAGTCCGTCTGCAGACCCTGTTGCACCGCGCCGATCAGCCCGTGCACCGAAGTCACCATCTAGGCTTATTAATGAGATGTGACTGCTTTACTGCTACCTTTACGCTATGGCTGTTATTTGAATATTGATCATAATTATCTCCGCTTTACTATTGCTTTTCTTAAGGGGGAGGATTGTTATGTTTGTATGTGCGCGTAAGCACGCTAGGCTCTGCGCATGTTTGCTTGCACGCTATGCTCTGCGCATGCGCACTCCAGTTCAGACTTTCTGTGTCTGAGTTTGTTCTTCTTTCTATCTTGTTACTTTGCACGTCCATTATTCTCTTTGTAAATAATCCTAATACATTCCACAACTGTGTGTTCTTGTGAGTGGGAATGTAACAAACACAATTGTATGAATGTATCGCGTCGAAGGAATCCCCAACTACTAACTTTACCATATCCTGGAAGAGCATGCCAGCCCATACATTGCAGCAGACACTGTGTCATGGATAGAGCATGCTACCCCATACATAGCAGCAGACACTGTGTCGTGGATAGAGCATGCTACCCCATACATAGCAGCAGACACTGCGTCATGGATACACCGTAGGTCTGTGAAAATAAATCTTGGCTCAACACATTCACTTTATTACGACTGCTGTCAAGCTCTCACGGTTAGATGTTAGCACCCCCCCCCCCCCCCCCCCACACACACACACAAACACCCTCTGCAAAGCCTTCAAGCCACAAGGAGCAGTATTCCCTGGAGTGCAACGTTTCCAAGGAACCACTATGCACTCACCTTGACTCCATTGCTGGATATTTTCGTGACACCACTCAGACTGTGGCTTCTTGCTACTGTTATGGCAACGTCTGTGCGCCTACTGCTTGCTGCATGAAAGCATTACAAGACACATTAACACGGTGATAGCACAGGTTCATCATCAGAAGTGGGTATAAACCTTCCCTGCATTGCTAGTACTACATTCACTGCTGTGGTCTTTGTAGAACCCATGGCCTAGGCTGTAGGATGCTAAAGAAGTACTCGGAAAGTCATGATCGACATTGCGCTAATTCCGCAGAGTGGACCTCAATACGCGTGTCCACACACGGCCATTAACTACCCACAGTGGAAGAGTAATGACTATGTGCTGCACTATTCTTAGGTTCCTGAGGTTGCCATGGTCACAGAGCCTACCCTGTACATTTCCAGTGTTCTCTCACTCACGCTCACAGGGTATCTTACTCAGTGTCAATCCATCGTCAATGTCAATGTCTGCACAATACCAATTTCTTCCCAATCCCCCTGTCACACCCTGCTATTGTGAGTGCTGAGGAATCTGGCATTGGTAAGCACAACACTATGATGTGAGTCATGCATGACTGGAACCAGTTGTATAGCTATGTACTCCTGCTCCCCAATGACGTGCACAATGGTTAAAATACCTGAACTTGCCGATCGCTGCGGTGGCTTGCGAGTGCTACGGCGCACACTGCCGATTCTGCAGCACACAGCAGATCCGGCAGTACAGGAAGCACACAATGGATCGTTCAGCATGCGTCAGCAGCAAGGTCTAGGAGCGGGTCTGTATGGTTCAAGAAACATTGGGCTGGAAACAAGGCCGTCCGTGCAGTGAACTAGTAGTTAAGAGTTTAAACAATACGGTGCAATGACCCAGTAACAATGCTCGTGGCCCACGGGTGACAGCATATCCGAATTTACTGCCAAATCACACTGCTTGAACAGATCAGAAATTGATACACGTGCTTGTGCATAACAGCACTGGAGCTAACAGTTTTAATACTTGCTGAAGGTCATGACCAAAGTCAGATCCTCACCTGTTGATAGATTTGTTGGGGCGTATATCGAAATCTTCCATTCTCTTGATCTGATACTGTGTTCTTCCACTGTCAGGGGACAAGCCACAGTCAACACAGTCGCAACAAATAGAAATTATACAAAGAACTTAATCACTTGCTGTAGGCCTGCATAGCGGCGGCCTTCAGCATCTCAATACCGGCAAACCGAATACAGCAGTTACTGTAGCATGGAGTTAAACCAGGTCATGGTGTAAAGTAAGGTTAGGTTCTGTGTGTGGCAACTGAGAAGAGCAATGCCGACACAGACATTGAAAACGTCCAGAAAATGTCCGCCGGAGATACGCTATCTGGAGGAGTTGAATAAGTAACTTTCAAATAGTGAATGCATACATGTAGTACTGGGGTACTGGTATGACAAAATAGTGTGCACCGAGCCTCCACAGCCATCTGCTTGCACAAACAACAACGTCTGTACAGGACGGATCTGCTCCACCTGAGTGTGAACGCCACTAGTAATTTCAAATACAAAATGTCATCAGCGAGCCAGCGTATAAAATACTCATATACATGTATATAGCATTGGAATGCTTACTAAATCTGTACCTATGGCATCGTATAGTATCACGGTACTCAGTCGCACTGAAATGACCTATCACTTACCTATAGCGAAATGTAGAACCTCTGAGCATACTGGACAGGAACTTTGGCTTAGGAGAGGGCAACTCCATGCTATGTGCACACCATACAGCACAACACAGGAAAAAACAAGCCATGCAATAACACGTTTTCGTCAGTGAAATCCGTGCAAAGAAAACACATGCACTACATTCTGTCCACGTTCTTATCATACTAGGGACTGCTGGTGTTATAATTGTTTTACTGTAAAAGCCATTATTCTACCGAGCCGCATATAATTATAACGATTTCCTAAAATTTACCGGTTTATGTGTACCAAAGGTAACGATTCGCACTCATTCTCCGAGTCAACGCTCACTAGCAACACTATATGTATCGATTTCTGTGTAACGTTTTCTATTTTAATGACAGAGTTCTCCACGTTAACTCATTAGATTTAGCACTTTGTTATATAGGGGGCTTTTACAGTATTCCCGAAGCTATGAAAAAGACGTTACTTAGGAGAAAGTTTTATTCTTTTGCCTTCTCCTTGTGACGTTGTCATGTCTCAGACAATTACTTCTGACCACTGTAGCCCGGAGCCAGCGTCTGTCACCAGCGCCTGTCGCCACCAGCAAGGTGGCATATGCCAGTCCTGGTGGTGTTTTACCTGTAAGGCCAAACTAAAGAAGGTGTGTGGTTCGACTCACCCGACCGACCGTACAATTTCAGCCCGACCGTAACTTTTTTTCGGCGGGCTGTCGTGTGACTGACGTACGTGGACTGAACACGTCCACGTCTACGTGCTGTGCGGCGTGAGTCTGCGGACGCAGGCGGCTCCTTTTGGACTTGGCTTGTAGTTGTACTGCAGTGCAGTGCAGTGAGTGGTACGACTGCTGCCTTGTGCTGGTAGTAGAGTCTACTCGATACGCGTATACCATGGTATACAGTGTATTTACATGTACTAAAAAATATATTAAAAAAAAAAAAATCCGCCCGCCCGCCCGTAAAAAAAATGTCCATGTTAGTCGAACCACACACCTTCTTTAGTTTGGCCTAAGGAGATCTTTTGATTTGTCTATGGACCTTGCTATATTGAGACAACTCAGGTCACATGAGTGCCCCTTTAGGAGAGGAAGTCCAGCTATGGAGTTAGTTGCTGGTGAACTGTCGAACTCCGACCTAGCCAAGTTTGGTGGCATCACCAAAAAGGTGTTCAAGATCGAGATTTGTTGCTGCTTGCACTCTTCAACCTTGGTGGGGTGGCGTGTGCATTTTGGAACATGGTAGTAGCGAATGGTCAGGCAGGGGACTAGATGAATTTGCAGTGTTGTGTTGATGCTCATACGGTATAAGTTTATACGTCACATCGACGTCATGTCCAATCCATGGAAACACATCCTCTCATGTTAGATGTATGGGGTGAAGGACAAGCTAAAATTTAAGCTGTATAAATTGACGTGTAAAAGGTATCTTTCGGTGACTAAGAGAGTCCAGCCGGAATTACACAAATAGTGCGATGCTTTGCGTATGCCTCAGACTATGAGATGTGTCAATAGGGTCACAAGGACATGGGTGGATGGTCTACTGGTTGTGTTGAGGCGATCGGCGGACCATACAGACGCCGTCTGGCAGAGATTGTATGCAAAGACGTGGAGGAAGTCTCCTCCTATGGATTTTCAACTGGCAATCATCCCCCAACGCAAGGATAAGCAAAAACAGCTTATCTTTATCCAGTAGACCTTGGTCGGAGGCAAAGAGAAACATTGCCAACGTCTGATCAAACTCTTCAGCCATGCCTAACTTGTACAGATAACGTTTGCAAAATTCAGACGGGCCCACGCAAAAGCAGGGAGCAGATGAAGTAGAGATATGTTGTGATATGTTGTAGTCAAGTTGTGTTTGACTACTTTCTCCTTTTTGGGTGTTGGAAGATGAAGCTTCCAAGCGTTGCATGCTTCTGTTCCGATTGAAGTCACGATTGATCTAGAACACGGGGTCATGTACTCTTGGCACTGCGAGAGTGAACCTGACACGTACTGGAATGCGTACTACGAAAAAGTTGACACGTTGCGGGCAACCTCACGGTTTACGAATATTATAGAAGAAAACACATGGGAACGAGTTACGAAGCAACTATCCACGACTGTAACAAGATAATAAGCAGTCAGAAAGTGCGATCACAGGGCACAAAACTGACAGGCTACTGAGACATTCAACGACCTTAGACCTACTTCCTCCGTTAACAAAAACTTCGTGATGGAATTTTGAGGGGCTGATTTGGGCACAAACAGCCGTGAAATGAGTCGCAATCACTTTCTTGGCCTTCCCTGGCATGCCATGACAGAGGCACGATGCAAGGAAAGCTACCTTTCACAACAAGCCAAGCGGAATCGATGGTTGCGCTGTGGAAACATAGGTGATGACAGTCATGGCGAGCGAAACTGAAATACCACTTCTCCGAGGGGATATTGCGCTGCTTGGCCTCTCTACCACTTTAGCACTGAGTACGTTGGAGAGTGATAGAGAGCGATAAAACGGAGCAGCGAGCCCACACAATGAGCGAGTGAACGAGGAGCTGCTCCGATCGCACGGCTCAATGAAAATAATTCTGAACTCAAGTTCTTGTTCAACCTGCGCAAAGCCCAGATTCGAATGCTGACGACCATGCACTCTTTCAGAAGTCTGCAGTCCGATGCGAGTCTCGTGGCTAAAGAAAGTCGACTGGACTTGCTAGCCGCTGCCGTTCAGTGCCGGTATCCATTAGAGAAAATGGAATCAGTTTGGCTGTGCCTTTGCTCCTCGCTTCGCGGAGTTCTGGAGAGCGAAGGTGAAACCAGGGAGTCGTAAAATATTTTTCACGACTCCCTGGTGGAAACGAGTAATCGCCATCGCGGCGGATCACGCAGCTTGAAAGCAAGCTTACTTGAACGACGGCGACATCAAGCGGAGTGTGATCAAAGAAGCCGAGGCAAGGCTGAAACGAGCTGAACAACGACTCGAGAGAGATGACGACTCGCGTACAGCAGATGACGACTCGCGTGGAGCAGATGACGACAGTGGCGCAGGTCAAACATGAATCAAGCGAAAGCGACGCTAACTGAACTCTCTGCTCATTCCGCCAACAGTTTCTCTCGTAAAGAGGCTGTACATAGGCGGAATCACCTTCGGCCAGTGATTTGCAGTCGATACAAACTGTTCTTGACCTATTCTAAGCGTTTTCATATCCATCAAAATCCATCACGAAGTTTTTGTTAACGGAGGAAGTAGCTCTAACACATCTCCAGTGTGTGCCCTCTTTGGTCCTACCTAACCTTGAACCTTCCAAGTTGGAAGGCTGTTGGTTTGCACACTGGAGATGTGTTAGAGCTAGGTCTTAGGTCGTTAAATGTCTCAGCAGCCTGTCAGTTTTGCGCCCTGTGATCGCACGTTCTGACTGCTTATTATCTTGTTACAGTCATGGATAGTTGCTTCATAACTAGTTCCCATGTTTTTTCTTCGTCCGCGGTTATTTTACATTTAACCCTTTAAGAGCCGCCCCATACTTGAATGCGTCGTTTACGACGCATTCAAATGCAAAACTTCAAAAGATCGTAACTCAGTCCAATCTCGCTCAAATCCAGTGATCGAAATATCTAGGGCGAAGAGAAAACTCTCACCTGTCGGGAGAAACAATCCGCGAAGCGCTGCGAGCAACGGTTCCTGAGATAAATCACTCGTAAGTTGAGCCGCGATCGCGGCAATTTCAAAAGCGCGCAGTGCGACTTTAGTATTGAGAATTTTGAGACTTTTCGTCACGCTGATTTACTCGAATTTGCACGGGTTTCACTATTGATATTGTCAAGAGTACACAGCGAAAAAATTGGAACTCCACGATCGAGCAAAATGAAATATCTGGAGCGGGACGCAATTGGACGCAATTGGGGCATTTTTCGTACTGTCGCTGCGATCTAGCGCTGGATAGACGGTGTGCTGGCTATCATGATCGACCTCATTCTCTTCCTCTCGCGGAGACCTTTCCAGGAAGCCCTAGATTGTGAGGATTGAGTGAGTAGAACTGAAGCTATGATCCAAGGAACACGAAAAAATGCAGAATTTTGAAATTTTCCTGTGGCTCTTAAAGGGTTAATACTGGCTCATTATCCGAGTTGAATTTTACGAATATTCGTTAACTTTTTTCGTTAATTTTTTTGTTACGGTGCTACGAATCAGGATTACATTCAAATCCACAGTAGTTTCTCAGCTAACCAAACACAGCGTACCGGTACATACCTGAAGAAATCATGGTGCTCTAGAAAGGATTTCCACGCCTCTTTTGCCGCTCTCTTGGTTGGGAAGTGTAACTGTGTCACCGTTGGTCCATCCTTAGCAATCAATAGGAAGGTTGAAGTGCAGAGAACAAACAGTGAGTGTTGACAGCTACAGTGAAGCCTCGTTAAGAAGAACACCGACAAGACAAACTTTCGCTTTAGAACTTGTGTTCATAACTCCATTGGATAAGTCGCTGTGTATTCACTGGATATAAACTATGGATAAGGAGAACTCCCGGTACTGCGAACAAAATTAATACCATTGATCCCGTGGTGTTGGTTTCAGAGAGGTTTGACTGTAGTAGCACTCATGGTTGATTGAAAATGGTGAAAAACTTGTCCTTAGTAGAGCTGGATTTTGTACCATGCTGTTGCCAGAATGAGCACACAAACAGTGGGTTGTTGTGTCATCACGGTTGCCAGAATGAGGAGCACAGAATGAACACGGACTTACTCCTTCTCTTTGAAACTTGCACGTAACCTTCTTGCGCCGGTGTGAGATCTTTACCACTGTTCGCCTGTGGGGATCAGATAGGATATGGGAACATGTCAGCACTCTCTTGGCTTCATCAGGCCCAGAGAAAAGATTTTGCTTGGACATGCTACTAGGATACGTACATACATGCAAATGCACGTGCATACAGGCGTACACAGATGCACATACGCACACACATACACACACACACACACACGTATCCTTCTCCCCTGTATAGCTATACATGTGCGTATTGTGAGGAAGAGACCATTGTGATAATGCCTGCTGTTATCAAGGCACCGTGCAAAGGGTGAAGATTGGTTCCCGTCATGCTGTGGTCACTTGTTGCTGCATATCAGCGTCTGCACAGTACCATAATACTACGGTATGGAGTGAATGGTGATGTTGAGACACTGATATAGAACACCACACTAATCAACCATGATCTGCTACAGAGCTCTGGCAGAGTTGCTGAAAGAGAGTACGTTACATTTATAGAGACAGGTAAGTCTAACAAATGAGGACTGAGACCTCTACAACAGGGTTTTTACGCCTGAAAGCAGGTGCATGATATAACAAGCAGGTTGTCAGTCAAGATTTTATGCGCAGATGGAGAAAAATGCGCAGATCTTTTCGTAATGAGATGAAAAGCAGAAATAATAAGAAAAGATGAAATGAAAGCCTGCTCACAACCCCGCTCAGCCTTGCCATGGCCAGCAATGCAATCGAGGACATCTGAAAGTTGTAATATTTGTACTCCTCCGAGGTGTGATTTTTGGCGTGCTGGGCCAAGCACAAGGAAGCCATCTGCCAAAAAAATGAAGAAAATGGTTGTTGTTTGATCCTTTGGTGTAATCTTTGTAGCTAGTCGAAGGAAGTTGCTGTTTGGAGCAGATCCGCTGAAATTGACTATTTTCTGCATGTACTCATGCATGTACTCATGTACTCAGGCATGCTGTCTCACTCGTATTTTAGCTCTTTTTTCTGGAATGGATGCTGCTCTGCGCCCCTTGGTGAACATTTCCTGCGCTTGTGGAGCAGCTGAAAAGGACCACTGGTATGTCTGGTTCCTGGTTTGAAAGTGGAGAGTCGACTTTCGTGCCTTGAAAAAGGAGTAGAGAGTGATAAAGGTACGTCTGTAGCTTATTTAGAGTGCTCCTCGTACATTTTTGATCGTGATAGAAATTCTCAGACCAAAGTCAGCGCGAAGATGGCCGTACAGTTTTCTTGTGGATTTTTTAGTTGTTTCGTCTCGTATCTATGTCAGTATCGTGATGGTGAAGTGGAGAGGGTGATTTTCTTCCTCTGGGCTTCGTTCGGCCGACTTTGCTTCGTCCTCGTTGAAAAGTGATGCTGAAAAAAGGTCGATTAGCATAATTATGTTGATTTTGAACGTACATGATGACATGCGATTGCTGGCTATGAAACTGGAAAAAGAGAGAGAGAGAGAGAGAGGGGGGGGGCAAGAGCAAGGCGTACACCAACTCACACACTGGGACTGAAGTCTGCGATGGCTACCTACCATGAATGGAGTGGAAGACTGGAATCAGCTTGATGTACCAACAGGCCTGCATAGGATATTTCCGCACGTAATGACTGTCCTCTGCCATCCTGAAGTAAGCACGCCAACGTACATTCCAGGAGTGAGCAACACACGGGGACACATGAACTAAACTTAAAGGGGAACTGTCACCAAAAAAATTCTTTGTCTTATCTTGTAGTTCTTTGGCTCCTGATCACGATGGTGTTATCCGTTTTTCTCTGCGATGGCTGGAAGTGGGTGAAAACTTGAAAAGAAGGTGCCCAAAATTGTCCCGAAGTACCGAGTGACGTCATGCCGGACTTGACCTCCATGCGTACATTCGTCGTCAAAAACGAAGTCCAGCCCGTGTGCTGGTCGATCGAGCTAGCTGTTCCAATGTACGGTGCACGTGTGCCTTTTGAACTGTAACACAGATGGGTACGTCGTACCGAAGGAGAATGCCAAAGAGGCAGAGACCCACGTGCAGCTACACAGCCAAATCAAAATATAAAGCAGCTGATCTTTCACCTTTTTGGCTTCTTCCACGAGGATCTAAGTTTTATTTTGTGAGCACGGAAGTACGTCGTTGTTTTGAACTTTTCGTGTGAGGAACAACACGATGATGAGTGCGTATGCAGAAAACAGTACTCCTCCGGCCGGCGATAACACCACCAACCCGAGCCCCAAAGGAACGCAATGTAGGTACGTGAAGGCGATTCATCTGGCGATGTTGCTGAAGATGCAGATGACAAACTCCGACGTCTTTCATTTCAGAGCCGGGTGGGCAACACCGCCACCTTCGGCTTCGATACAACGACATCATTTTCAAGCACGAGGTATGTGTGTCACACTAACAGCAAACAAACATCCTTCCACTCTTTCGTAATCACAAATAAAACAAAGAGCTGGAGCTTCGTGGAGGAAGTACCAGTGCGACAAACTGTTGTCGACTTTTGTTTATTTTGTCCCTTTTTGGCGTTCTCATTGTGTACAACGTACACATCGAGTGTCCGAGTTCAGAAGGCAAGCGTGCACCGTACATCAGGTACATCGAACATGTTGGCTCGATCGACCAGCACACGGGCTGGACTTTGTTTTGACGATGAATGTACGCGTGGAGGTCAAGTCCGGCGTGACGTCACTCGGTACTTCGGGACAATTTGGGGGACCTTCTTTTCAAGTTTTCACCCACTTCCAGTCATTGCAGAGAAAAACGAATAACACCATCGTGATCAGGAGCCAAAGAACTACAAGATAAGACAAAGAAATGTTTTGGTGACAGTTCCCCTTTAACAGCTACAGTTCAGCAACTAGGCTGGTGATTTTGTCGTTGCTCATGTCAGTTTTTGAAGATTACTACATGCCAGGCCAGTACACGGTCTGACTCTGCATGATCAGGTTAAACTGCCAGATTGAAAACTAATCACTTGCAAGTATGCACATCTTACATTGCTTCCTCAACAGTCTTTGACATTCAGTGTACAATCAGATCTATTATAGGCCAGATTCGACTATGTTGGTGTCTAGCACTTGTCAGCGTATAACAAGTTTAAACTGCTCCGACAAAGATTACTCATTGTTCAATTTCCAATATCTTATCATTGACTACTGCAACAGGTGGGGAAACTTAGTCAAGAGCTGGGGGAGGAGGCATTACGAACTACAGAGCCAGACACCTTAGTCATTGTGTCATACCAGGATACCTGTGTACAGAATGCCTCAGACAAGTACATGGGTTTAGCCTTACGCTGCTGCTGCTTGGAGTAACGCCAGTGACCTGCAATGGCAGTATGCTTAGTGCTCTCTCTCTCTCTCTCCCCCCCCCCCCCCCCCCCCCCCCCCTCCCGGTACTCACTGTGCATACGAATGACCGCACACCGTATCCTTTGAGACCTTCGATGATGTTCAAGAGACGGAGCTCAGCTTCGAATGGCAATAACCCACTGCAGAGCAAACACACACACAACAGTAGGAGCGTTGACAGCACCATTGTTGACACAGGTGGGGAAAATACTAAACAAGAGAACAAGCGAAAAACCAAGTGAATAATATGGCAGCTTTAAAAATAAAATGGGAAAGGGGCACGCGCTAAACTGCACTAAAAATTGTAAAACTGGTACATGTAATTCACAACCGGATAGTTATCACCGACCTAAGCTCTGCGCTTCGTCATTGAAGACAGCTGGTTTGCCACAGATCCAACGGAGACTAGCCATGTTGGAGTAATCGAGCCGGCGAACGATAGCCTGCATCGACGCCAAGCCATGGTGACAGAGTACATTTCCTTTTTCTTCTTCTTCTTCTCTACTCAACATGGAGCCAAGCCTTTTACATGTAAATAGGTACCCGCAGTTTTTGCCCTGGCGCGCCATGGCCCAACACCAATGATGG
>NW_027045039.1:0-1000 GCF_964019385.1 Sycon ciliatum | reverse complement strand
AGTCACGATTAGACTTTGGCAAGTGGACTAAATCGTGGGCCTGGAGTTAGATTTGTTGGTTTCCAGGAATCCTTATTTTTCACCCCAGTTGCCAACTCTGGTGAGTACTCAGTCCTGGCATTCCTGCCTCGATGTTCAGGCGTGAACCAAGTGTGGATCGCTTCGGTGTTGATGTTTGATGCCACTTCTGATAGGAGTCGCTCTGTCCGGTCTAGATCTCGCTCTGCTATGTCTAGTTCGATGTCCGCGAGAGGAGTTCTGAGGTGTGCTGTCATGCTTGACAGCGATCCATGTGCGGACAACATGTCTGGCTCAGCCTCTGTCAGGTTTTCCAACGCTGAAGTAACCTCAGTAGTCCCCTCGTCGACTTTCGTAGTTTTCAAATTCAAATCCGTTTCGAACACTTCAGTGCTGACTGCGGGTTCTCCAACATTGGACCCCACAGGAGTTGCACTCGTACATCCAATACTTGGGCTGGTGCTGGGCCTGCTGCTGGAGCGTGCCAAGTCTGGCAACTCGTTTTGGACTCCGGTCTGTACGGTAGTTCACCATGCACTCTGACAGTTGCGCTTGTTCTGGTGTGCACGGTTCGCTTGGCGTATGTGGTTCCTGTGGCGAGTTTGCAATCTGCAGCGATGTGTCCTGGTTGGGAGCATTTACGACAGGTTGCAGGCTGGCCTTCGCAGCGTACACGAAAGGTACGCTTTCCAACGGCCAAAGAGAGTTGGAAAGCTTGTGTCTTTGTGGGTAACTTGAACATTTGGGGCTCATGTAAAATCGCACTGATTTTGGGATTTCCCTGCAACTTTTTGCTTCAGCAAAAATGTTGTGCTTGACCGCATTCCTGTCACTTCGCAGTGGCTTTTCGTTGGTGCAGTTTGTATCCCATCCTCCCACCCCTGACTTCTGGGTGTGTGTTTATCGATATAATCTTATCGGCTTTCTTATTGGCCATGTTGTTGCGCAACGGGTCTAGAGTGAAAGACTTTTCATGGCTTAT
>NW_027045038.1:0-8000 GCF_964019385.1 Sycon ciliatum | reverse complement strand
GAGGAGAGAGAGAGAGAGATGGATGGGGGACCAAAACAGAACAGTATACCTGCCTATTCCAGGATGAAAAGCTCTATGTTGAGTTCCCTACAATGTAGGGAACTTAAAGGAGGGTAGGATAGCGCAGTGCACTCCTTGAGAAAGAGAGAGAGAGAGAGAGAGAGAGAGAGAGAGAGAGAGAGAGAGAGAGAGAGAGAGAGAGAGAGAGAGGCTGAAGTAAAAATGTCTTACTTCGATGTCAGTTTCCCACAGAGTGAGACGAGGCCTTCTTACAGCAGGGACATGAAGGAGGTTGCCAACAGCAGATCTAACAATTTCTCCCCTCTTTGCGGGATTGAACTCGGGAGTCGGGACTCCTAGCTCGGCTCGGGTTTCATGTACCACAGGACATGTACTCTGGACTACACTTAGTACATGTACATGTACATTGTACCGTACATCATTGTAGCGGCAATTAGGCATTTGCGGATAAATGCCGGCAGAAAAATTGGCAGAATTCGGTACTTTTTCTGGTAAGTTTCATGCATGTTCGGTATGTGGATATAGAAATGGAGCAGAATTCGAGGAATTGCCCGCCATAAGGTTTGTATGGTTCTGCCAATTTCACTGCTTTTCGAGCAGAATCTGCCACCTTTTCGAGCATTATCCGCCAATGCCTAGCGGCAATGAACAACGTTATGAAGGCTTCAAGTTCAACACAAGTCATGCTTATACATGTAGTAACAAAGTTACACAGTGTATTTTGGAATGTTGCAGGAATGATTTGTCAGGTCTTGAGGCTTCTTGCAGCTTCATCTGTAGAGGAAAGAACTTGAGTGGATGCACCCATTCCCACAGCTCTGCACTGAGTAACTTTTAATACCCAAATCGTAACTGTAATGAACGGCGGTTCGACTTTGCAGTGTCCTTTGGAATGAGCGTGTCCGCATGACTCTCTGGCTTTTTTCTTTGACTGCAAGGAGTCTAGCGGCAATAGGCATTACTAGTCTTGTACTGTAATTGTAGTAGCAGTTAGCACGCTCCTTGCAATTGCTAATTGCCAGCCCAGGAAATCTCGTAAGGTCTATCCTGGTCTACACATACATGTACCTAGCCAGTTGAGTGCTGCTATCATTCATAGCGCTCATGTCTTAGCGTGGTCATGTGGTTGGAGTGTCTGCTCTTGAACTCTGGCGCCGACATCCCACAGTACAGTGTACGTTCTCAAGCCAGTCAAGGTGCTGCCGGACTTGATGCTTGCCACGTACACCATGTTGGTGGTCCTGCATGCACCATCCAGTGCCAGTGGGCATAGGACTGCAACACGGCATGGTAAATCATCACGTTTCGGTTGTAGTACGTAACTAACTTTCTTGTTGTGTCCTTCTATTCTGGTTTCCATACTCGGCCTGCAGCTATGCTCACCTTTACGGTATTGCGGTTGAAGAGTTTCCTGGGCTGTCAACATGGTCAAGGAGCGTGCTAATGCCTACTCCAACGTCGCAAGGCGCTGCAACCTCTGCATAGCTAGCCGAGAAGTACCACATACTAATTACTAGTACTAGCATCAGACCGCAGAATCTCGCTCAACGAACGCACGTATTTCCACAAATAGTAGGCCGGTCTACTATTTTTTCAACCTCGCCCTGAACCGGCCTTATAATCGAGGAGGGTCTTGTATTCGAGGACGGTCTTTTATTCTTTCAACCCAGTTTGACCCTGTAACAGTTTTCCCCTGTTCTCTATAACTTTACACTCCCTCGCACCTCATGCGTCCTACGCCTGTCTATTAGCACCTTCATTGGCGCCATTGCCACATGTATACTATCACATTTTGCATATAACTGGTCGAGGCACGCTCAACCAGGCCTCTTACTTTTCAAGTTTGATTAAACCTGTTACACTGGTAGCAGAGGATGGTTACTACTCTGCTTTTGGCAGGTGTTCTGGTCGCTCTGCTTACGCTCCTCGTACTCGTCGTTCGGCTGATAAACGATATCAAGACCGCTCAGCGCGTTAGCCAAGGAAACCGAACGATACATCCGAACTCGGAACCGTGGGAGCCAACACCCCGCCTTACGAAAGAGCCGCCTGTGTTTGGAGGAGATTCCGCTACATTCAAAGAATGGACGTTTGCAATGGACATGGCCCTACGGTCGTTGGCACTCCCAAATGCGGCACAGAGGGTCGACTACGCGGCAGGATTTTTGACTGGAAACGCTCGTCTTTGGTTGATAGCGGCATTGGAAGCTAACCAAGTGTTTTCCGACTGGCCTGCTCTGAAAGCGGCACTTGGCGATGTGTACGGACCACGGCACAACGAGGAAACATCGCGTATGGGACTAATTTCCGCAGCGCAGCGCGGGTCGCTGGACGCATACATTGCTGCTTTCACTCGCCTCAGCCTGCAAGTGCCGGAAATCGACCACCACACCAGAGCGCTGCTGTTCGTCAGGGGTCTAGTGCCGCACATCCAGCGACAGGTCATGCGTGAGCATCCACGTACCCTGGAGCAAGCTGTCATGGCAGCAAACACCGTGGAGCAGTCGTCAGGGCCACCGGCGTCGGGGCCACCAGCCAGTAGAGAGTCGCGTTCCGTGCCCAGCTTCCGTGGTCAGGGCCTCCGCAAGCTGACGGACCAAGAGCGTGTCCAACTGCGAGCAATGGGACACTGCTTTGCTTGCAGGAAGCCAGGCCACCTCGCTAAAGACTGTACTGAGGGTGGACAGCGCTACCCAAACGCTGGTCGCCAGTAAGAAAGGGGGTGCGCTTACTGGCGACGACCCAAGCGCCCACGCCGGTACCAGTCGCTAACCGGTTCGGAGCTCTGGAGGTTGAAGACGTTGCTCTCCAGGAACCTACGGAGCCGGAGACACCCATAGCTGTAGGAAATTGTCCCGTTGCAGAAAGGTGTCATGTCAGCAACGTCAGCGTCGGCAATGAACCTGAACACGACCTACTGCGCATACAGGGAAAGATCGGCGGTCGCCGTGCAGTGATGCTGATAGATTCCGGTTCGACGCATGACTTCATTGCAGACAGTTTTGTTCGAAAGCATCATCTTGACACGGATGCAAGCTCAGCAGTGCTGAGCGTAACATTGGCGGACGGCTCGACCAGCGAGGTCCCGCAGATTTCCACACGCACGCTAAGGGTGACAGTCGGGGGCTTCAGTGAGGAACAGCACTTTACTGTGTATCCCCTGACTCGCTACGACGCTATTCTTGGCAAGCCGTGGCTTACAAGGAACAACCCCAGCATCAACTTCCGTACGAACGAAGTTCAGTTGGACGGTGAGCCCTTTGTTGCCAAATTGCCTTCAGCTAACCCGCCGACAGCCGACCGGCCATCTGTGGAAAGCATGTTTATCAGTGGCCGACAAGCTCGTCATGCCCTGAGGAGTGGAGCCGAGGGGTTTCTTGCATGGGTCACTGCTGCAAACGAGGAGAATCGTTCCGGGCCACAACTCCAGGATTCAGAGCAACAAGACATCCAGAACCTGCTCAAGAGGCACCAGGATTTATTTCCAGACGAGCTGCCGAATGAGCTTCCACCGAAGAGACCAGTCGACCATGAAATCCAGATAGAAGATGGAGCCAGACCACCGTCTCGACCCGCCTACCGCCTGCCGAAACCAGAGATGGACGAGCTCCAGTCACAGCTATCAGAATTACTTGAGAAGGGATTCATTGAGCCAAGTAAGTCGCCATACGGTGCACCTGTGTTTTTTGTGAAAAAGTCGGATGGTACTCTGAGAATGGTGTGCGATTGGCGAGAATTGAATAGAATTACGATCAAAAACAAAGCTTGTCTTCCTAATATTGATGACTTATTCGACACGATCCAGGGCAGTGCATATTTCTCCAAGTTGGACTTGCGGTCAGGCTACAATCAAATCAGAATTCAAGACTCGGATGTTTCTAAGACGGCCATTAATACGCCGTTCGGCCACTTCCAATTTAGAGTCATGGGATTCGGGCTGACTAATGCCCCGGCCACCTTTCAGTCACTCATGAACTCTATTCTGCAACCGCATCTCCGAAAATTCGTTGTAGTATTCTTGGATGACATTCTAGTTTTCAGCAAGACCTGGGAAGATCATCAGCATCATCTTCAAACAGTTCTAGAAACACTTAGAAATAGTGAGCTGTATTGCAAACAGTCTAAATGCGAATTCGGCGTGAGAGAAGTTCTCTTCTTGGGGCATAAAATCAACGGCACATCAATTTCCCCTGATCCCAAGAAGATAAGTGCTGTGGAAACATGGCCAACTCCGTCGTCAGTAACTGATGTGAGGAAGTTTCTTGGCTTTGCAAACTATTTCCGAAGGTTCATAGATCGACACTCGACCATCTCTCGTCCATTAGAAGAAATCACCGGAAAAAATTCACGCTTTGAATGGAGCGCTGCTAGACAGAAGGCATTCGAGTCTCTAAAATCAGCATTACTCGAGGCGCCAGTGTTGCAACTGGCCGATGTTGAGAAAAGCTTCATGGTAGAAACTGACGCAAGTGACTTTGCCGTGGCGGGTGTGCTCCTGCAGCAGGGAGAAGATATGGATTTGCATCCCGTAGCCTATTGTAGTCGGAAACTGTCAGCTGCAGAACGCAACTATACTGCGGCCGAGAGGGAAACGTTGGCTGTGGTATTTGCATTAAAGTGCTGGAGAATCTATCTATTCCGCCACTTTGACCTGATGACTGATAATATGGGTGTTGTCTATTTACGAACCAAACCGACTCTCACCAAGCGTGAGGCAAGATGGGTAGAGTTTTTAGCTGACTATGACTTTACGGTCTTTCACAAACCAGGAAAGAAAAACATTGCCGACCCGCTTTCACGCCGTCCAGATCTGTTCAGTGATTCTGAAATAGGCGGGTCATCCTATCCTCCTAACATTCAGTTGAATGCCATAGAGCATACCCTAGAGATTAATCCAGACTTAGCGCAGTTAATTGTCAGCGGTTACAAGTGCGACAAGGATCTTGCTCCCATTATCAGGAGACTGAAAAATTCAAGCCATGACAATCTGCACGACCGTTACCTTCTAAATGAAACACCCGGTTATCTTTATCTCAGATCTTCACCACAGAACAGGTTATGCATTCCAAAGAGTAGCAAACTCCGACTCGCCCTGCTTCAAGAATACCATGACTGTGTGACTGCGGGGCATCCTGGTCGAGATCGCACCTATTTCAGACTCTCTAGATATTTCTATTGGCCCAGAATGGGACTGGATGTAAAGGCGTTTGTCAAGTCATGTGACGTCTGCCAACGAGTTAAAGGCGGCCAGCTAAAAACTGGTCTCTTGCAGAATTTACCAGTGCCCAGTCAGCCGTGGGCGGATATCTCGATGGATTTTATCATGGGTTTGCCTAGGACCGATACAGGTCATGATGCTATATATGTATTTGTAGACCGCTTGACAAAGTGTGTACATTTAGCACCTACTTCCTCTACTATTGACGCTAAAGGAAGTGCTGATCTGTATATTCAACATGTATTTCGACTTCATGGTTTGAGTTCTAGTATTGTATGTGATCGTGATCCAAGATTTACGGCAGCATTTTTTCAGGAATTGTTTGATCGCTTAGGAACGAAACTAGCATTTAGTACTGCCAATCACCCTCAGACAGATGGCCTAACTGAACGAGTAAACAGAATAGTAGAGGATGTGCTGAGGGCTTTTGTAAATCATAAACAAGATAACTGGGATATGCTCCTACCTCTCTGTGAGTTTTCTATCAACAGCGCTACTCAATCATCTACAGGAAACACACCGTTCTTCTTAAATTACGGTCTAAATCCCAGAGCGCCACCCGACTTCCTCAACCCTGTTCAGGGAGGCAGAGATTCAGCTGATTGGTTGCAAGCAAGACAAGACGCGGTCAAGATCTCACAAGATGCGCTAGTGGCAGCTCAAGCTCGTCAGGCCTTCTATGCAGATCGGACAAGGGTCGAGGGAAAGCTGAAGGTGGGAGATTTGGTAATGGTCTACCGGGATTTCCTCCTGACTCCTGAAGCTCGGGACCGACCATCCCATAAATTACGCCCCAAGTGGTTTGGCCCCTTTCCTATAACCCATGTGGTCGGCCCGAATGCCTACAAGCTCAAGTTGCCTCATACCAGCCGCTGTCACCCGGTATTTAATGTGTCGGCACTCCGTGCCTACGAGAAGAACGCTATTCCTAATAGGAGACAGCCTACGCCTCCGCCTATCACGGACCTTGATGGTCATGCCCGCTATTTGGTGGAGAACATTCTCAGTCACCGCCGCCGGCAGAATCAGCTTCAGTACCTAGTCAAGTGGCAAGGCTACTCTGATGCCACTTGGGAGCCTGAACATTATTTGTTGGATGAATCTGGTAATGACATTGTTCCACTTCAGAAGTACAAAACCTTGGCTTCTGCCCGCTGAGTTTTGCAGTTGAACTTCTAGTTTCACCTTACACATTTGTTGAGCTTATTACACTTTATTTGCATGGAGTTTCAGTCGTCTTATTGTGTTACTTCAGTGCGAAGCCTTTTTTCGTCTCGCACGTGTTTGCGCTTATTGTACTCTATTCCACTTGAGCATTTGGGTTATAAGCTCCTTCCTCTCCATAGGAGGGGGATGATGTAACAGTTTTCCCCTGTTCTCTATAACTTTACACTCCCTCGCACCTCATGCGTCCTACGCCTGTCTATTAGCACCTTCATTGGCGCCATTGCCACATGTATACTATCACATTTTGCATATAACTGGTCGAGGCACGCTCAACCAGGCCTCTTACTTTTCAAGTTTGATTAAACCTGTTACAGACCCTGGTCTTCTATTTCTCACCACACACTTTTACCCCCGTTCTTCCATATTCTTCTGCACAGTTGGAGCACGGTCTTCTATTTTTTCCCACAGTTTGAGCACAGTCTTCCATTTTTAACACAAGAACAAAGACTCACTTAGTAGGCCCGGTCTTCTATTCGGAGACGGTCTTTTATTTTTTCAATCGCCCCCTGCCCCGGCCTTGTATACGAGGAAGGCGTTGTATACGAGGACGGCCTTTTATTTGCGGAAATACGGTATTTATATTCGGATCTTTGCTGTTCATCCTGTATCCGTGGTACATGTATCAGTTGTCTGATGATTTACTACCAGTCCATCCTCAAGCGTGCAAAAAACATATCTCTGCCACTAATCGAGACTTACACTGATTTTTGCGCTTTTGGGCCCAAATAAGTCTTGATGACGGCAAAAAATTATTGTCAACTGAATACGGAAGTGAACGAATTTGGTCGAAAGTGTCGAACCACCTTCATGACGAGCAACCGTTTGTGGCCACTGTTTGTGAACTTGGAGCTTGTTATGGTGTGTGTCGGCAGGAATTTTTTTTATGGCGATCAGGAAACGTTTTTCACATCGAAATCAGTGGTTACCCTTTGAAATTGAGATGTTCAAACAGCGAATTTTCTACGTCGAAATGAAGTTGGAGCACCATCGAGTTTGATTATTCCGATTTCCTTGGTGGGCTAAGGTAAGGGTAATTAACAGCTAGACATAAAAATCTCACCTGTTCACGCCCTGTATAATCCAACTTCGACCTTCAAAGTGGGCGTACTCAGGCAACATAAATCATACATGCCGTATACATAAACCTTTGAAGGGAGCATGAAAACACGCAAGCGCATACCTGTGTATACATGTACATTGTGCATGCACATGTATGTGTGTACATTGTAAACCCTAGTTTGTGTTCCTCTGTGTGTCTCGGTGTGTCGTCAATGCTGTATTCGACAACCGTAAGCATAAGGAGAAAGTTGCCGTTGTACGCGCTCTTGTGTGTAGTATGTGTGCCGCGTTCAGTTGCTGTCTAGTATGAGATATCGGTACATGTAGCTGGGCTGGTGGTGCGTATTGCCTTGATGTGGATCACCTAACTCGTGGCCTTCTAAAGCCCGTCGAAACGTATGCCGTTTCAGATGTATGGTCTCGTGGTGTGTGTGTGTGTGTGTTGTGTGTGTGACTGTGTGTGTGTGTGGTGTGT
>NW_027045037.1:0-12122 GCF_964019385.1 Sycon ciliatum | reverse complement strand
TGAACATTGAGAGAAAGAAAACCCAGGGGTCAGCTAGACCAGGCAATCAAACATGTGTTCGCCATCCTCCCAGAAGCACACCCAGAAGAATACTCTTGAACAAGCCACTCCTCGCAGTCCCTGGTCTACTTCAAATACACTAACACACTAGAAAGAGGTTAAATGGCTAGATGGACTCGGAGAAAACAGGTACTGACAGTTTTAACTGCAGACGCACAGACAGTGACAACAGACTGATGCCCACACGCATATGTGCTGATCTGAAGACGAAGTAGAAGAGAGAGAATGGAGGGGGAGGAGAGTCCGTGAGGGAGTGAGTGTGAGAGAGACTTAGAGAAATAGTTTGCGAGAGTGAAAGAGTGAGACAAATAGGGAGAAACACGGGAAAAATGTCGGGAATGGAAGAGGAGCAAGCGGAAGAGTAGGGAGCAGGAAAGGAGGGGCTGGAAGAGGAAGGTGAGCGGGTAGTCCTACAGTGGAATGTACATGTTTATAAAACTTACTGTCTGGCAGAGTAGTGACATCCAGTTCGAAGCGTTTCGAGGGTTTAAAGCGGTGTTGGACGGTTAAACTATAGGAGGTGTACTTCCTCAGATGATCAATTTTTATTGACCTCACGCCATGTCCTTTGGAAAATATGCATGTATGGGAAAACATGAGCGCACACATACATGTACACATGAGCACATATGATAACGTTATAACCACACACCGCACCCCACATAGACATAGACACACACACACATTACAGACACACAGACACACACACACCACACACATACACACACGCACACACACACACACACACACATGCACAGCAGTGACGACAGCAGAGAACACAGACAATTAAAAGTTGCAGCGCATGAAAATAGTACAAAGTCACAGTCTGTATGCCACCCCGTGAGTGCTTTGAGTGATTAACTTTCCTACAGAGCTAGTCACACTACACTATAATTATGCCTTCAAGCATGCATGATACACTGCAATACACTATAATTATGCCTTCAAGCATGCATGATACACTGCAATACACTATAATTATGCCTTCAAGCATGCATGATACACTGCAATACACTATAATTATGCCTTCAAGCATGCATGATACACTGCAATACACTATAATTATGCCTTCAAGCATGCATGATACACTGCAATACACTATAATTATGCCTTCAAGCATGCATGATACACTGCAATACACTATAATTATGCCTTCAAGCATGCATGATACACTGCAATACACTATAATTATGCCTTCAAGCATGCATGATACACTGCAATACACTATAATTATGCCTTCAAGCATGCATGATACACTGCAATACACTATAATTATGCCTTCAAGCATGCATGATACACTGCAATACACTATAATTATGCCTTCAAGCATGCATGATACACTGCAATACAAACAACACTTCCAATAATCAAAGCCCTGGTCCACACACAAAGAGAACTAGGAAATAATTATTAGTAACGGGACAGTTCGTGTTGTACTATGTTACATGAAAATGATTCAAACAACATCTCTCCCGATTGTGTATAACTAGGAAAGGATTGCCTATCCCCCCCCCACCCTTGTTGCCCACCATCTGTATTGCACACAGTGTCTATCAAAATTTCGGGCCAGGCCCGACCGTCACTGGCTTCAAAAATCTGTTTTGGGTAGTGCTGTGTGTATCACTACAGGTGGAATCCTGATAATTCGAACCTCCAAATGCCACGAAAAAAACTTCGAATTACCCGGACATTCTAATTATCCAAACATGACCCAACAACACAATATGTATGTCAAAATGCTCCCATGGTCACGCAGAGTTGCGCTATGGACCTTAGACACAGATTTCACGGATACTGAACTGACCAGCACAGCCTGCTCATGCAAACTGAACTGACCAGTACAGTGTACAGTGAACTTCGAATTACACTTTGCTAACTTCGAATTATCAGCACAAATCCCATAAATTTTCTATGTAAGTGAAATCTGTGGAACTTCGAATTAACCGGACATATCCGGTTCGAGGTTCGAATTATCAGAACTTTTTATGTGGGAATCGTATTGACAGAAGTCGGTCCTGGAAAAACTTCTAATTACGCGGTATGTTCGAATTAAGCCATATTCGAATTATCAGGATTCCACCTGTAATACAGTAGTGTGATCGATGACTGAGTGGAGGGAAGAACTGAGTGGAGGGGAGAACTGAGTGGAGGGGAGAACTGAGTGGAATCTGTATACTCTGAGGATAACACACGGCCCTACCGGGGCGTAGCAGCCGGTCCGGCCGGTCCGGTTTTGGCGGGACCACTTTTTTTTAAACACAGTGCTGCTAAAAGTGCCCAGAATGCAGGATTTTGCACCCTAATTTCAAAAATTTCCGGCGGGATAACCCCCAGACCCATCCGGCCGGACCACCTCTAGCGGCAATGCTACACACTTGCCCTATAGTGTAGGACAAACATGCCAAATATGGACTAGACTGAGAGGTTTCTGTGGCCATAGGGTTCATGCTTACCAACTGTGGTATAGTCCGACCCGCCAGCGAAGTGGCAAATGTAGCCGTTGCACGGACAGCTTAGAGCATGACAGTTCCTTACCCAGAAACGTATGTCAAATTTAGCACTTGCCGCGTATTGCGAGTCCTTTGGAATCTAGGAGAGGAGAAGAGAGAATGAGAGAGAGGGAGAGAGAGAGAGAGAGAGAGAGAGAGAGAGAGAGAGAGAGAGAGAGAGAGAGAGAGAGGGAGAGAGAGAGAGAGAGAGAGAGAGAGAGAGAGAGAGAGAGAGAGGATGAGAAGAAGAAGAAGAAGCAAGTGAGAGAGAGAGAGGAAGACAGCAAGATACACATGCAGACAGACAGACGAACGGACGGACGGAGAGTGATATAGACTCACACACACAGAAACAAAGAAAGGCAGAGAAGGAGAGGGAGCAATATAGGGTAAATACTGGATTGTTTGTTGAATGGACCAGCAGTAAGAAAAAGGGGAAGGCAGAGGGAGAGAGAGAGAGAGTGCAGAAACAATCGACAAAAGAATATTCCAAGTACAATCGGATTGCATTGCGAAAAGTACTTTGGCATCAGAGACATCTACCCCAACTTGACCGTCATAGTAGAAGCCGCACTGACTTTTTGTTGGTGAATTACTGGTGTTAAAGTGTAGCTTTTACTCCGGAACTTTAAATACGGCAATTGCTTACGGTTATTTTGATGATAATTGACCTAGATGAATTTGCTGCAGCAGTAGCTGTGAACGGGGGATCATCTGACGCCGAGCATGACATTGAAGGAACACAGCAGTACATAGTACATAGTACATCGGCAATCATCTTCACTTACTAGTACATGTAGTAATGCACTCTCAGGTGTGTAGCCCGCACGGGGCCCGGGGGGGGGGGGGGGGGGGGGCACGTGCACCCTCCTCCTCCCCCCCCCCCCCGTGCCCCAAAAATGTTGGACCTAAGTAGGTTCAGCATGCACATAAGCCTACCATGAATGACATGCACCAGCCATCTTACACATACATGGGGGGGGGGGGGCATGCACCCCCTAAAAAGGGGACTCCCCTGGTACCAGTGATAGCTCCAATATCATGTAGGTTAGGCAAACCTTACCTGTGAGTTGATCTAGCATGGCTGAATGAAATACGGTCAACGGCCAGCAAGCACATCTACTAAAGTGCATTTCAAAAGTCCAGACCTCTGGTTTCAAAAAACCGTTAGGACAGCATCTATATCACATAAAATCTGTGATCACTTTGTGCATAAATTTTTCGAAATTGGGCGTCTGTTATCCAATCGCTTAGAAATTTATATCAGAAAAATTGCGTGAGCTGCCTGAGTAATATTCCGAAGAAATTTCTCAAAAAGCTCAAACCAAATTTGAATTATTCAAAACAAGTCTAGAGGTCTATACTTTTGAAACGCACTACCTGTACATGTACTTAGGAAAAGCTGGATAAACTAGCTATAGACCAGGCACTGCACTGGTACACACGTGGTGCTGCTGTGCCAGGCAATACGGGGTCTGCGGTCGCCTGACCGGCCACTGGCGCTGCTGCTGCACGGTGCTGGCCTAATCGTGCATGTACACTGCTGACTGGGTGCGTTCGATTAATGCTACGACACGATCTATGAACGGAATCTCTCGTCGTTCGATTTCATGCCATGAGCCCTGGAATCGGTTCGGAATCCATTCACCCTATTCACATGGGACGGTGTGAAGAGCCAGGGGTAGTTATTCATGAATGGATTCAACATCGATTCGTGGGCATAATCGAACGCGCTCAGTGGAACTGTAGGAGTTGCATTTTGATATATGAGCCCCAGCCAGCAGAAACCTGAACATGTGTAATTTTTTCAAAAATTATTTGTTCGCTCGAAATTGATTCTACACTATTAATCATTCAAGTTATCAAGTTTGGTGACAATCTGATAAGCGAAAGCATGGAAAATAGAGTTTGACGTCACACAGGTCAAGATTCAGTACAGTTCGCGCAGCATCCATGCCTAGTGACTCCATGCAAGTAAGTTGATCCTACAGTTTCTAATTGTGATGTGGAACAGGTACATGTAAGTAAGTAGAATGCAAGTCAGGCTTGCCCTCTTGGGGCTGCAGGCATGAGTAGTTCAGAAGTGTGACGATATTCTGTATACACCACTACCTTCTTTACAACACCAGAGTGCAAAACGATGATTGGTGGCTGGCCTTCCAAATTGTGTTCAGGGACCTCTGTGGTGGCAGTTTGAGCGTTGTCCCAAAGCTTGCCATACTGATAGATGTACTGACCAATACCACTGACATCCACTCCCTTGCACACTTTCACTCAGACCATGATTTCAGCATAATTGTATTTCAATGATACGAGCGTATACTCGCGTTTTGTAGCACGTGAAGATGTTGCCCCAAAGCGTTCAGCCGGTTTCAGCCGGCTTTTTAGGGATCCCTTTTCTCAGCACAGGCAGCAGCCAGCTTGGCGTCGTCTGGCAAGGTCGAGTACTGATAATACTACGCTCTGTTTTGCGCCGTGAGAAGCCCTCCATCAGTGTCTGCAACATCATTTTTGTCGATGTAGAAATACGGATCGCTCAGCGGGTCGACATTCAGCTTTTCCTCGCAGTCGCTTTTACTCCAGCGCTGACTATCGTCGCCACCAGTATCCAGTGTCGATTTTATGAGGGCTCTTTGTTGCTATGCATTATGAGACTCACCACTGCTGGACAAACTCAGCGAGATCGCCACCAAAGAAATAATTCCGATCGCGAACTAACTTTCAGCGCCGCTTCGTACAGGGTGTCTCACGCTGACAACTCTGGACCTAAGTCCTTGTCGCGACACCTGTCGTCATCGCTGTGTCTAAACTCAACCTCCCTGTGACGAGCTCTCACCTAGCGCTAAAATCAATTGACCAGAGACATTTGAAGACACTTGAAACTCCTTTGACAACAAAGACACCCACTCGATCGAAAAAGAATCTTCAAAAGCCACCTCACTGCGCGTCCCAAACTTTGACGTCACATTTTGATGATTGATATCAAGTACACAAGTGCTGGTTTTCGCTGGCCGGGGCTCATATAGTATATTTTTCGCAGTAAAAGAGTATTTATTTGTAGAGCTTGTGTTGATACAGATTCCTAGGTTCAAACCCCAAGATGGGCATTTAGTTACATTTTTCTCTCCTTGCATATTTTGTGCATTATTTTGTAAGGATGCGCACATACAGCGCCGGAAACTGAAATCCGACCCCTGGCCTGAGCGGTGCGCTCACATCACAAGGACCCAACACGGGATAGTAAAGCTGCGAAATAGAGACCGCTAGAATGTGAACGCATCGCTCGGGGGTTGGATTTCAGTTGCCAGCACGGTAGTGTAATTATATTAAAAAATAAGTAAAAAAACCTGTGATAAGATGCTCAGGCCGCCAATGGGGAAACAGTAAACCTGCCCTAACCAGACGGTTCCCCTTGATGCAGCGGCAACTGTCCTGATATGACACAGGATTCCGCTTGATCCAGCGATGCAGGTTCGATCCACAGCACGTCGGTGTGCGAAAACATGTCCTGTCCATTCGGGATTCCACTTGGCACAGGGTGTTTGTTATTGTCTTTGCACCAGCCACCTGATGTACAGTTTACTCGTGGGATTGGGTGGCTCCTCTCAACATTTTCGAAATCTATAGCCCAAATCAGTACGTTTCAGTGATTTCCGGGGTATCTGGGACAAAGAGCGGATTTACGGGGTATCTGGGACAAAGAGTGGATTTCCGGGGTAGCTGGGACAAAGAGTGGATTTACGGGGTAGCTGGGACAAAGAGTGGATTTACGGGGTATCTGGGACAAAGAGTGGATTTACGGGGTAGCTGGGACAAAGAGTGGATTTACGGGGTATCTGAGACAAAGAGTGGATTTACGGGGTAGCTGGGACAAAGAGTGGATTTACGGGGTATCTGGGACAAAGAGTGGATTTACGGGGTAGCTGGGACAAAGAGTGGATTTCCGGGGTATCTGGGACAAAGAGTGGATTTCCGGGGTAGCTGGGACAAAGAGTGGATTTACGGGGTAGCTGGGACAAAGAGTGGATTTACGGGGTAGCTGGGACAAAGAGTGGATTTACGGGGTAGCTGGGACAAACAGCGCTACGGGTCAATACCATAGTGACTGTAGCATGGGACAAAGAACAGTACGGTCACCTTTTGCTCACCATTAGTGCTCGGCGCCGTAGAAGTGGTTTGCTGTGAGTTTTGCTGCGCCCAGGTCATGCCGGGAAGGTGGAGTAGAGTGATGACAGTGATGAGGAAAAGCAGGAACGTCATCGCTGACATTATTCCTCGGCCTACCATCTGCAGCAGAACACCAGTATACAGTAAGCAGTAAATGTACATTTAGAGTTTTAGCCTTGCTTTCCGTCAGTCACTCGGCATTGCCATCCTACACGGTACACCAGTCACACAAGTACACCGGGAACTGGAGAAGACTACGGGAAAACCGGCATCAACTCAACATCTAACTGTAGCCATGCTTACAGTACTGCCGGGCGCGGAAGAACGACCAGGCTAGAATTTCACCAAGCACAGCATACCAATGTATACACGGTGACTCAACAGTGCATAGACTGTAATCCATGAAAATAAGAACGGTCTAGGCTAGGAGGCTGACCCCCGTCCAGTTCTTCGGCGACCGACAGTACTGTACGCCTGGGTGGACCTAGCTGGCACAGCAGCATGTGTCACAGTACACAGAATATGCCGGCTGTCTACAGCTTGTGTGCACGCACACAGTACACACACGCACATGCACACACGTACACACACACACACACACACACGCACACACACACACACAGTACACACATACACACACACACACAGTACACACATACACACACACACACATACACATATACACACACACACACACACACACACACACACGCACACAATCATAATCATTGCAGTGGTTTGGCTTTCGGTGTGGACCACACAATGCATTTGACCTGCATGTACACCATGATATACATGACTTGTACGTACGACTGTATGTGCAGGGGCGTCGGACACGGTACGGTCACTACGGTATTGACCGTACCACTTTTTGCCCCAGGTACCCCGTGAATCAATAAAATGCCCTGATCTGGACTCTAAATTTCCAAACTTTTCGGCTCAGCCACCACTCCCCCACGAGTAAATTGTACTTCAGATGGCTGACCGTACCACACTAAAATACCTTCCGACGCCCCTGATGTATGTATGTGTATGTGGTGCTAGTAGAGGCACGAGATAATACTTATTTACTGTGTTCCTTCAGAGCTCTTTACGACAGGAAGGCAGAAGGAGAAAATGTTTGTGGCAAAACAGCTGACTGTGACTTTAGTCTAGAAGCGCGCTCCAGGATGACCTTCGTAAGCTCTACGATTGTCAGCCATGTAAAATTGCTCTGACGTCTGTTCTAGCTTCGCTGTGGTGTGGTCTGGTGTTGTCTGTCCTCACATTCCCAACGATTACGTACAGCAGCTGAGCTGTACTCCGCAATCCGACAAGCATGGTACTTTTCCCAACAGGCAACACTCACCTTTCAGTCGCGCACATTCTTCATAAGCGCACTTGGCAGGCTTCCATACAAGCGCACACACCCAGCAACTGGACCTGAACATCCCCTGCCCGACAACTAGCGAGCATCGTTATTGTTCACTGGCGACGTCCCTTGAAGGACAGTAGGTAGTCGTAGCGTCGAATGCAGTCTGCTCCATTTTTCCGCCTTGTATTATTTATATTCGTAGACCACTTCCCACAAAGCCTTGGCTTGAAGATTATCTTAGCCTAGAGTTGAAGACATGACAGTGTCGAGTTCGCTAACTAACTTCCTTGCGCTGGTCCGGGAACGAACAGGACGAATAATTTCGCAAGGACACAGTGAAAACGGTACATCTACAAAACAATGCACACTGAGAAGCCCAAACTTCCATCATGTTTCCACTACACCGCGTACCGCCGAAACCAGCTCCTCGTCTGAAAGTGGAACAGCAGTGCAAGCGAACCAAGCACAGAGTGGCCATTGACATAATCATTGTACGACTGAAAACTAAAGACTGTGAGAAATGGCGAGGAGCAGGGCTTAGGCTAGGGAGTAGTGAAATGTGTTCCTACAGTGTATTTCTACTCGGCGAAAGTTTAGTTTGAAGTAACGCGTTAGTTTTGTAGGTCTACGGTAGACTCCCTCCTCAGTGAACAGTGACAGACATCACGCACAGTGCAACAGACTGTGGTGTGAAACTAGCGATGAAGCAACTACATGTACTCGGTAGATCTACGGAGCGCCACTGGAGCGTCCTCAACCCCTCCAGCTACTCCAATCATCGGGAGGCAGCCATGCAGTTTCGATCGATACCAGGACCGGATTGGCAGTACGATACCAGGACCGGATTGGCAGTACGATACCAGGACCGGATTGGCAGGTGTGTAACCGCTCTGCCAGTACTGAACATGAAACTGTCAGAATCCTTTCCCAAGAAACAGACAAGATCATCACCGCGAGATAACCTCGCTTACACAAATGCACTCATTTGTAGTTGAAACACGAGCTACCAGAAGCTTACCTTGAAAACCTTGAACGATGCTCTGCGATGTCCAGGAAGTCGCTTGGGTAGGCTTGTTCCGTGTCTCCGTGTCTCACTGCTGTGCCGGCTCCACAGCCTGGTGGGGATAATTAATTATGACTGATGTACGAATAATCGATCCACTGAGCGCAAGGCTGACACGCTATTTACAGCAGCTGTTGTTCCGAAACGGTCTGCAATCGCTGTCTTGAATGACAGTCTTGACAGGCTCCTTGAAACACGCCCTGTCGCGGTACGGATTGGTCTAGCAGCTTTTTGTTGACCAACAAAACCACTCTACTACAGATTCAGCGAAGAAGGAAACAAACCCTTCATTCACCTGCGCAGTCTTCTGCAACGTTTGCAGTGATTTTTACTGGTGCAGAATGCGGATAGCCGTGGCGTAGTGAATGGGGGACATCGCATGTGCCGCTCCTTAGGCTTAGCGTAGAGTTTGATCTGCTGCTACTAGCATTCTTCAGCTTTATCTAGGTACAGTAGTCCCCCCCCCCCCCACACACACACTCCATAATACGCACAGAGCTGCACCGCAGGGTTATGTCAGTGGCGTATCACGCACTCCGCAGTTCCAGTTCAAAAAGCAATAGCCTTTTTATTAATGGTGAAGGGTTGTTGAAATTACACAGAGGGGAGCCGCGCTCTGCGGAGTATACTGTCTTCAGCAGTAGGCATTCAAGAGGAAGACTTGATCAGGGTTACATCAATACATGCACAGTGCTGGAAACTGAAATCCGACCCCCTGAGCGGTTGCGCCCACATCGCAAAGACCTGCATGAGATTGTAACACTACGAAATAGAGGCCGCTACACTAAACACACCGCTCAGGGGGTCGGATTTCAGTTGCCATCGGTTTGTACACCTGTGTTTTAAAACAACGGGAGTCCCTAGTACAATGCATACTGTTTTGTACTGCTCTCTGGTTCTAGCATCATCTCACCAGATCAAGGTGTGGGTCCTCTGCACTCAGTAGAGTCAAGTCGAGCGAGCTGCAACTCACGGTGCCGAAAGGCGGGCTCACGCCCCGACATGGCTACTTCCCCTTGTCTAACCCCCAAGACGAAAATGATAGTAGCCGACTGGCCGAAATAAAAAATAAAGCATCATCTCGTTTCACTTTCAGCAGCAGGCAGTACTAGTACTAGTGCATGTGCGAGTCCGCAACACGCAGTAGTGACATGGTCACCTTCTTTTGCGCCAATTGCCAAAGGTGATAGGACAGCTGAGTGAAGTTCCACGGTACATTGCTGCTCATTAAGGTCCGATCAAGCCAGTCAGACGTCTACCCTGTAGGTCTGTAAGTGCACAGCCCAAAGCAAGGGTGGTGATGGCTTCTGGCCGAAAATTTGGTTGAGACACGCACACACACACCTCAGACCTGCCCATCGCGGAAGCGATGATAGCGAACAGCTATGTTAGACATAGCAACTTGTGCTGGGATTACACCATTCAACAGCTTGCAAGGCTGATGAATTGACCGCCATAAATGTTTAGCCTGGTATCCACCACACCACACCACACCACACACACACACATACACAAATACACACACACACGCACACACATACACACACGCACACACACACACACACACACACACACACACACACACACACACATACACACACACGCACACACACACACACACACACACACACACACACACGCACACACACACACACACACACACACACACACACACACACACACACACACCAAAGATCAAAACAAACACGATCACATCGAACACATTTTCTTACGAAAAGGAGTCTGCATACATTGGATCCAACAGAATGATGACCGATTCAAAAGAGAACATGATGAGGCATGGATAAACAGCAGAAGCAACGATAGAGCAGGATTGACAACTACTGATGTATGTGCTGATGAAGAAAAGTTTCAGAAAGAATATTTTCATGATAAAAAAGCGACGGAAAATAGTGAACATGCGGAAGCATTTCGATCGTAAATGGCGGAATCTGAGAAGTGACATCCAACAGCACGCTCTACCAGCAGCATATCAGCTTCAAGCCGAATAAGCAGAAGAATTCGTTCAAGTTCAAAAGAGAAGAACAAGAAGAGCAGGAACAGCAGGAAAAGATGAAACTACGAAGGAAAACTAAAGTTCACACCGTACTGCACGTTAGAGCCGCAAAGTCGACACTCATTGCCAGTGGATATTCACGGTAGAAAATGCTCGGAGCCGCCGAAACTGCTGTTCAGTGGTTTCTAGCACAGCCCATGCAGCATCACTGAAAACAATAACATACAACGGGATTCGGAAGCTATTGCTTCCTGGGCCATTGTTTCTAAGCTCCTGAAGAAGTTAGTAGCAACTCTGAGCTTCATGTTCATGACAACGCAATCATCAGGCAACGACTCATCGTGATAAAAACACAGGCGATCAACGACAGCCTTGCTGGCCAGTTGGTGGACCATGCAGTGGCGGTCTACGTCTGCCAGTTGTCCCATCGTGCAGTGCTGCACTGTCATATACGTATACCGTATCAACCAACCCATGTTCCCAATCTTGGGCTCTTTGGGGCAGCCACCTACGGGAGCGGGATCTGGTCCTCAGTGCAAAGACGAACGCCCTCACTTCGTCAACTCTGCCTGTTTGGTTGAACGACTATAAATAAATGCACAACCACAACTCGCAGGTACAGACATTTCGGCTTGTTGTGCCCAGGACGGCATATTAGCTACACACATGCACGCACACACACACGCACGCACGCACGTGCGCACACACACGCACATACACACACGCACATACACACGCACGCACACGCACACACGTGCGCGCACACACATACACACACATTTACAATGAACACGTCTAATTGATGATAGCGTAGGCGGCATCACGGCTGTCATCTCCAGCGCCCGTAATCGATGAGTTGTACAGTGGGTTCATTGTCTCACTGCAGAAACACAGCACACCACCATACACAACATGAAAGACAGCATAGAAATGAAAGGCAAGGCCATGAAATTCTGAGAGCGCAATCCAATT
>NW_027045036.1:0-11806 GCF_964019385.1 Sycon ciliatum | reverse complement strand
CTTGGTCCAGCAGTGCAAAAGAATAAGAATATTTTGACAAAATTGACAATGTTGCTCCGTGGTACTATTAGCGGTGAACATAAAACCTGTCAGGGCGACCACTCGGATAGGGCGACCACCTGTCACAGAATACCACTGCAACCAGGACCAAGGGATGCTATTTCCCGGCAGCCAAATGAACTGGCTAAGGAGACCACCTGGTTACAAAGACCACTTTTTGAAGGTCCCTTGAGCGATCATCTTGACAGGTTTCACCGTAACTACACCGCCAAAGTGAAGCAACACAGTCAATTTCTAAATTGACCGTGCTTCATGTTGGTGATGTAGTTGGATAGATGATGGTAAACTTGATATGCATACCAGTGTTTTGGTGACTAGTCAGAGTGGAATAGTCGTTTTTGCCAGGTCTATCATGACGTGACCGTGTAACGGTCGTTTGTCGTGCACTGTGTATGCACTGTGTATGCACTCAAGAGTACATAACCCAAGAGTGTGCAACTCCAGCTATGGGGTCTGCGACGGCAGAACTTCACATCACGTGATGAACCCGTGCACTCTAGTGCATGATAGATACTGGGTTGTACGCAGCCCAGCTTTGGGTACAACTCTCTTGTGGTCACTTTGCACTGTTTGCCAGCATAACCTTTTGAACCATGTCACGTGATGTGAAGTTCTGCCGTCGCAGCACAGCATAGAGGTTGTGCAGGCAGTTGCACACTCTTGGGTTATGTACTCTTGATGCACTACATGTATACAAGTCATGTTTTTCGATTTTGACAGCATGTTACAAGGCGAGGACGCGTAGTGCTCCTGACTACAACCATAACCCGGTTGGCAGAGTCCCGGTCTTGCGACCATTTGAACCGTATTGGGAAAACCCAGGTTCGGACCCTCGTCCTCGCCTTGTAACATGCTGTCAAAATCGAAAAACATGTTAAACTACCAAGCAAGGCTTCTGTATATATACAAGTCATGTAGTTGTGGACCATGACATAAATGAGGAGCAGGTGAATACTACATGTAGTTGTGGACTGTGACATAAATGAGCAGGTGAATGTGGGTACAGTACTAAGTAGGTTACATGCGAGAAAAGAGGATCCGTGGATACAAAAAATGAATACCGTATTATCTCTAATATAAGCACGGTCCTTTATTTTTTCAATGTACCTCCGCCCTGTGCTATTAATGGAGACGTTCCTTTATTGGAGACTGTTCCATTATTATTTCAACCTCATTTCAGAGGCATGTTGCCATGCCAAATTCATGTATGACACACACATTTCAGGGTTTTTTACGCCGGTACAGATAATGAATTTACACAGCGTGCTTATAATGGAGACTGAGCACTTTATTTTTTGAATGCCGCCCCAAGGTGTTCTATTATTGGAGACTGTGCTATTATTGGAGACTGTGCTTATATTAGAGATAATACGGTAACACACGTTGCATTGCTCTGTGTCCATAATGCATTGGAATGACTGCACAGCCAGAACTCTACCTCCGTACGCCATTCGGACTCATTTCCCTTTATATGCATTCGCCAAGTGTACAATGGGCACGCCTATAAATAAGAGTGGTAGATCTACTGTGGAACTCGTACTGCATACTAATACATGAAGGATTTACATTATCACCTACATGTACATGTATGTTGTATTGCACTTGTATTTTTTTGGTGGTTATTCACTATTGTTCACTACTCTGCACTTCCTCAGAGGAGAATTTTTTAGGAATACCGGTATATACATTTTTTAAAATTATAATGCCATGGCCTCTTGCTATATTCTGTCCCCGGGGAAAATTGCGATTCCGCCGCCGCGTTTTTTTCCGCGTTTTTTGCGATTTTTTAAAAGACCGCGTTTTTTGAACTTTTTTGTTGCACTACACGTACACACAGTGCACTGTTCGGTCAGCAACGTCTCATCGTGGCGGGTTTTTACTCAAATATGACGAGTGCGTACACCAGAGACTTGTAGCTGATTGATTTCACTACATACTCACTGACAATTGCCGCACATCAATATTATTCACCACATATTTACCGCATATTTACCGCAAATTCACCACAAATTATGCCATATTATACCGCGTTTTTCCCCGCGTTTTTTGCGATTTTTTTCCGCAATTTTCCCTGGGGACAGTATATTCACTGTGATTATTTATATTTTCCTAAAGTAGTTCTCCATGCCGCACTGTGCACATGCCTGCAGCATCTCTGCATAATGTTACAGTGAGTGCGCTGTGAAGGTGTAAATAGACAAATGCAGACCTGAAAGTGATATACTGCATTAATGTTCTCTTCCAAGATGTTCGGGGTTCGGCTAAGGGCGGTTCAAGAGACATGACATGCTTTACTATGCAACCATTAGCAAAGTGCAATCGGGCGCTGGTTTCAGATGGGTGACTGCAGGTTCTGCGTCCATTTCACATCCCATCATCGGAACACAGCGATAAATTCTCGCGAACGACAAAATTTGGATCAAAAGTGTCTGTTCAGGGTTCTGCTACCTTTGCCAGTTGGCAATTTCTTTTTCTGGAAGGTGAAAGCATAATCAGAAGTACACCATCCAGTAACTCCACACATTAGCCTATTGGGTCATGCCGACCTGGCCAAATTTAAAACCTAAGAAAAACCCTAGCTTCCTTGTAGCCTACATGTACTCTGCACTCTGCAGTGTCAAGAAATTGAAAGAGACAACCCAAGCCCATTCCCAAAAAACACATGCGGAGAAGCTGAGGTACTTTCAGTTTGCTTCTGGTTCATATCCGGAAAAAAACAATCTCAAAAATGTCAGAGTGGACTGCAGACAAGTACTCGTACACTCTTACCAGCTGCTAACCTAGTGCCCCGTCAGCCAGTAGAGGAGGCAGCACACGACCACCCTTACGTGCTTCCCTGACGACACTGTGGCATGGCAAGCGCTATCCGACTGCTGAAGAGCGACGTTCGGACACGAGCCTATATTTGTTGATACATGCACCAGCTGCAACGTGGCAGAATTAAAAAAAATCAAAAAATACTGGAAATTAGGAATAAATAGAACAGTGACACGCTAGGTGCGGGTCAAAATAGCTGTAAAAACCGATCACCTATTCAAGTACAAGAGAGTTTGATCACTAACAATGTGGGTACAGAGATCTCATCACCCGAACATCTATCTGAATAAAACTGTAGTAAACGGAATCTACACATGCCGGAGGACACAAACACATACTGGGACAGGCGTACAAGCAAGGTAAATGTTCCATGGTACACCCACAAGCAAAAGCACACACACGCAAGCACACGTACGTATGTACGTACACACACACACACACACACACACACACACACACACACACACGCACATACACACGAGCAAACAAGCAACAGGGAAATAAGGAAAAGCAGAGCGAACAATAGCCTGAGAGCTGCTAATAGCTTTTCAGCCTACCTCCATTCGCCGCTAACACCGGGTCAACGAACAAATTGTCTAGTCAACGATCTAGAGCAGGGAGTATAGTACTCAGTCATCGAACTGTCATCAGCACCCACACAGCATTGGGATAGAGGAATAAGAGCTTCGGACGAACATCACAAAACACACAGTAGCTCATACATGTGCCGGTATATGTACCCATGTGTACTCCAAGACAGGTCTCGGACAATTCACTGCAGTACATTGCCCAGTATTCAGTTGCCTTGCTGAAATCCTTCACCAGCCTTCATGGGTGCAAAGAACGAATCCACATCCACACTGTCCAGGCTAGATGTCCACTGGGGATTTTTGTCCTTGTCAACAAGTGCCGCACGGATTCCCTCCCTGAATTCACTGTGCACGATTGTACGCAATGCTAATCTGTAGTCACTGGCAAGCACTTCATGTAAGCTTAGATCCTTGTTGCGTTGCAGCTGCTCCCAGGTAACTGCCATTGATAGCGGGCATCGAGACTTGAGCACGGCCAACACGTCCCTTGCAAACTCATTACTACTACTCTTCTCCTCCATGCCGCTCAGGACAGCTTGCAGAGTGTCGCCAGCAAACAAGTGCTCGATGTCGCTCTCATGACGTCGCATGTATGTTGGCTCACCTCCCGGCGAGCTGACCTCGTCCGCATGGTATTTCTCAAGCACAGAGGACATGCTATCAGCAGCAGACACGCTCTCCAGGTCCTTGGTCAGTGCCTCCATCTGGTCGCTGGGCACAAAGTGCGTGGCTAGTCCAGCCAACAGGACATCGTGGCCGCGCAGCGTTAGGCCGGTCAGCGCCAGGAATCTGCCAATATTTCCCATACGCGATAGGACATGCGTCACGCCGACGTCCGGGAAAAACCCGATGCCAGTTTCCGGCATGGCAAACACCGTCTTCTCCGTGACGACGCGGACTGGTGCGTGTGCCGAGATGCCCACGCCACCACCCATCCAGATACCATCAGCAAGAGCCACCAGTGGCTTCTTCAGTGTAGCTAGCTGGTGGTCTACAGAAAACTCAGTCTGAAAAAACTCTACAAGAAATGCATGGTCATTCTCAGTGGCTGCTTTGGCTAGGGACCTCACATCTCCGCCAGCACAGAAAGCACGGCCACCGTTTCCCGAGAGTAGGTACAAAGAAACAGAATCGTCTGCTTCCCAGCGGCGGAACTCCTCTGAAAGCTTGCTGAGCATACTGACGTTGAGAGAGTTGAGGGCTTTCGGACGGTTGAGTTTGGCATGACCAACACATCCATTCCTGAGAAATTCAACATCAGTGGGGTCAGAGCCACTTGATGACATGCTTCTGAGGTGCGAAGCCAGCACGGACAAGCGCCTCTGGCTCCGAAGCAAAGCAAAATTCATGGCACCGGAGGAAAAAGGGACGACGGATGCTTCAACAAAGACACCGAATGCTAGAAAAACAGTGAGTGATATCGAACTATTTTGAACATGACTCCATATCCAAAATTATGACAAAAAAACGAAATGAAAAAGAGGAAAAAAAGTCTACAGCACGAGGTATTCCCAGGCGGTCACCCATCCAAGTACTAACCTCGCCCGACGTTGCTTGACTTCGGTGATCGGACGAGAACCGGTATTTTCAACGTGGTATGGCCGTAGACACTGTACTCAAACCTAGCACGGCTTATAAATCCACAGATTAGACAGTAACAGTTATCATGGTTATGTCCTGCATGCAGCATTCCGACTGCAGTCTGCGGTCTGGGCAGTCCAGTGCTAGTGCATGCACTATTATTATGATGCAGCCAGCACAGTTTTGTAGGTCTGTGCAGTGCATGCACATGTGAGACAGGATGGTGGCAGCGTCTATTGTACAGTAGCTAGCCACTATCGCAGTAAAAGTAGAAGTTCTCACCATCAGACTCAGCATCCAGGCATGAAGACTTCCAGTCCTGTATTCTCTCCTCCTCCCCCCCCCCCCCCCCGCCCTCTTTATCTCATCCAACCACTTGATTTCGCAAAGGCGAAACAGTGCACTCTGCCTCTGGGCCCGGGCCGCCCGGCTGGGCAGCCTTTAGCCTGAGTACATGATTGTATAGGCAATATCAAAGTCCCCGCTCAGTTATTGTTCCCGCCGTGTCAGATGCCATGAATCAACAGGTTTGGGCTCAAGCCAGTATTGGCTGCAACATCATTGCAGAGCCATGGTGCACCTCAGTGATCCAAGCGGACCCCCACCGCCGGCCATGGGAGTCAAAAACAACAAGCACTTGATGGGTTTGGATAAAAGAATTGTACGCATAAGGACTGTCAGTGTTGATCGGTGGACAAGTCAAGCTGCAAGAAAGAGATCAAGAATTCAAAGTGTGAAAGCCGACAAAGGTGTAACAAAACCTTGAGAAGATCAATGTAAAGGAAGTGACGTTATAGAGCCAGATGCCGGAGTAATAATAATAAATCAAAAACGGAAAACAGTGAACGCTATGCACTATAATGTATGTGCAGTAGTTGAACATTTTCTATGTAAACTGTTAAACGAATCAAGCTGGACTGACAAGTATTTTTGCAGGTGTCTACAGTGTACTCTATCTAAAAACTATACTCGGAACGTGCCATGCAGTCGTGTCTGCTAGTGAGGCATCCTGCTAAAACGAGTAGTCAGAATTGAAAGTAAGATTCAATAAAGCTCAGGTCGGATAGTGAAATTGCATGTGATGGCCCTGGTGGGTTTGCGGTATTACTGCAGCATGGGCCGGCCAGTCGTTGTAGGGATCCGGTCGCTGATCGTGTCCATCATATGTACTCATCGGCGAGTGCATTTTAGCCGAGTGATGATGATAGTAGGAGTTTGAGGTTGTGGCCATGGCTGGGTTTTGGCAATGACCAGCAGTCTCAGCGTGAAGGTTCAGAGGCGGCGGCGGTGGTGGTGGTTGCTGTTGCTGTGTGGGTGGAACGTACTTCTGCTCGGTCACGGGGGATAAGTACGGTCCGTTCCCATCCGGTGTGCTATTCTCATCAGTTCTCTTCACCATCACAGTTAGTAACTTCTGTGCGATATTGGATACTTGAGACGAACGTCGGCTGCTCGGAGCGGATGGTGCCATGTGCTCAAACTGATCAGGAGTCAGCGATTGGGTGGACGATGTGTAACTGCGCGTGTCGCTACAGGGTGGGGAGATGTGCCGTGGTGTGTGGTCGGCAAGGTGTGGTGGTGAGTGTTGTGCCGTCACTGCGTACTCCTGCACCGGACTGGATTGCTGACTGGCAACGCGACTTCCGTGCAAGGAGTGATCGCACATCTGATTGTGATACGGGTCGCCGTTCTGCTGTACATGGCCCAGCATTGTGTACTGGTATGACTGTTCTTCAGCACACACTGATGCTGGCGGCGGTTGCTGTGGCTCGTGCTGTAAATGACCGTGGCTCAGCATAGGAGGTGGACCTGGCTGCTCATGGTAGGCACCGGTTGATACATGATCGTGGGTGTGTTGATTCTGCTGCTGCTGCTGATGCAATGGAGCATTGCTATTGCTCCGGTCAATAGTTCTGTTGCGCAGCGGAGGCGGACAGTTGCCACTAGGGGTCGCTGGTTGGTACTGACTGCAGTTGACTAGTGGTGGAGGACTGTTGAAGCCTTCAGTCAAGGGTGTGTCGGCCATTGGTGTAGTTTCCAATGATCTTTGCTGCTGCTGGTGCTGGCGATCTACGGCAGGCCGCATGGTCGAGTACGGTTTCTCAGAGTAGGACGAGGGGCTTGGTGGGCAGGAATACCAACCTCTTTCACTAGCACCAGTTCTGTACGAGCAACTGGGAGGTTGTTCGTAGGGCGAATAATGCCGCTGCTGGCGATGCTGTTCGATCATCTCTGGACTCTCCCTCATAACCGGGGTTACTGGAGCACTGGCAATCATGGCCGCTTTCTCAAGTTGCTCTGCAGCTGTGTCGACCGATGGCTGGAAGGCATACTCGAAAGGTAACGTTGTGCTGCTGAGCTTCATGCTGGATGGACGGGGTGCACGCTTCATGAGCGGCGAAATGCAGCCGCTAACGCATTCATTTATCTCTTGCTGAGTGAGTGCCTTGGTCACCCGGTTCAAGGCATCACTGTCCAGCCTCCGTCCACGCACTCGTTGGACATTTGGATCCTTCTTGCGTGGCCGATATTTGTAGTCGGGATGTTTGCGCCGATGTTCCTCGGCCAACTGCTCCGCGGCCCGGATAAAAGGTTGTTTTTCTTCATCACTCATAGACCGCCAATTCCGACCAAGCTGCCTACTCACATCTGAGTTATGCATAGTGGGATTGCGATTGAGAATTATCGACCTCTCACCTTTGGCCCAGATCATGAAGGGATTCATGGGGCGCTTGATTCGCTGCGGCTGATCCGCCTTCTTGCTTCGGACAATGCTACTGCTGGCAGTTTTTGTAGCACAATTGCTCCTTGCAATGGTGCTGCTACAGTTGTTTGTGGGGGAGCTCAGGCCCCTGTTCTCCACCGGCATGGTGATGAATGTTCTGCGTTCTTCCGACTGCTGTTGCTGATGTTGTCCATGCGGCTGCTCCAAACAGCTGGTGAGCTCATTCACAAGCGACGCGCTCCTAGAAGCCAACTGCTCCTCGTTGCCATACGTATTGTTCGTCAGCCTGATATCATGATGCGCCTGGTGCTGATGAGTGACCACTGGTCGCGATGCCAGCATGGCCTCTTCCAGGACCTGTGAACGCTTTCCCCCGTCGAGCGCATTGCCTTGTTGAGCCAAAGCGCACAGGTCCGACAAAGTTTCCAGCTTTCCGACACCGTCTCGCAACATTGACAGGGCGCTGGTCATTTTGAAAGCAAGCTTCAACAGGCGTTGGCAGCTTTGTCGCTGCAAACTGACATGCAGACGCGAACCCAAAGTAGCAAAACAACTTCGTCCCTTCTTCTTGCACCTTTCGAAGCTCTAATTTCATCGACATTGATGAATAGACAGGACAAGACTCACAGCTCTCCTCCTCACGAGAGGGAGACTGCGATAAGGAATTGCTGAGCGCAATTAGCCAGGTTGAAGTAGGCCGGAGTTTGACATCCCACTCCGTTGCGCTAGGGCCAGTAGGGGTTACTATCGGTTGCTAGCTTTCCGACCTTCACGTACTGACGTCGGTGCGCACCCTGTTGCACGTGGTCCAGCCGTGCGGGCCCGTGCCCTGTGCATGAGTGCTGGGCGCGCACACGGCTCGGCATAGGTTATGTGCGACTGGCTGGCGCCAATGGTGGCTCCTCCTGCGGTCACGTGTGTCCAAATGGCGCCGGACGTCAGTTCAGCATTACAGATAAGCTGAATGATCGCTGTCGTAAATACAGTAACGTGCAGCACGACTTCTGTAGCTGCTGTCAAAATGAGCTGACGCACCCATGTCTTAGAGGAGGATGGAAATGAGCGCGGGGAGGTCCCGCATGAGCGAAACCAGATAGGAAGCCTTCAGGAGTATTGATTTCGGAATTAATCCTCGACTGTCAGAACATCGGACCATACTTATTTTGAAGCTGGACATGCCACAGTGCTCCTTGGCTGTAGCCGCTGCACCCTGCGGACAGGGCTAGAGCGAAGGGTTGTGGTGTGGGACAGCTAGCGTCATGTGCAAACTCACAACCTGACGCAAACGAGATTCGCGAGGATGTGGCAGGGCCCTTCACCGGTAACAGCCAGCGGTCTTACTGAAAGTCTACAATAATACAATGTAATCACTGACTCGACGCGATCGATCGCGAGGGATTCGGGGGTGCATGGTTTGGTTGTGCAACATAGATGGACAGTATGGACAGGTACATGAATGCCTTGTATCTATATGTAGGGAGTTCAGTCACGTGACAGCACGGTGAAAAATCTTCGTCACGCGTCATGCATGCATTTATGACGTGAGCATGGCACAAAAATGTGCCACGTGGAAATATTGATTTTTTTTTAGACTTGTAGTTTGTTGAAGAAGGAGATGACAGCCATTTGACAGAGGAGATTTTTAGCTTTCGTTTGGTGTCTCACTCGAGGTCACAGTCGTGAGATGGGACTTCCCACGTCTTGCCGTAAAACTTTGAACGCGATTTTGATGTTGTTCCTTTGAGCGTTGACGGACGGTGATTCTTCCATCGTGTTCCTCGTCCCAAAATTAGGTAAGAACGATCGTCTTTCTTCATCTAGTTTGCAGCGGTTCCAGGCGGTAAGGAATATTTGTCTGCTCTGTATTTCTCTACAGCGAGAATTTGAATATTTGAATTCTTCATGGCCGATGAGGAGGAGAATAGCCCTGGACCTGCATGTCGGAGGCTTGGTATTTATTCAAGCAAACTGAGAAATGCGTTGAAATCAGACGAAGCTCTTACCTGTTTGAAGACGAGTGATTTTCCTGTCACCAACGATGTCGTTCTGGAGCTACTTACATTCAAAAATGCCTCGAAGTTTTCGTTCAACGATATGTTGAAATGGACTGGTTCTCTGATAGGTTCCAGTACCAAAGATATTGCTGTTGGCACGTTTGCCTCTAGAGTCCGTTCTCTGCAGCAACGTCGAGCAAGGCTGCTGAAGGACAAAGCCAGCGATCAGATTGCTGTCCTACTGGCTGAGCCCTTTATACTACCCTCTCCATCATCCGGCCAGTCGGAGTCAGGTGAGCGTCAGGAAGCAACTCCGCTTGACCCAACCGGCCACACCAGCAGCTCGGCTCATGTTGCAGGCAGTCAGCACGCAACTCCCCTGGAGCCAACCACTTACACCACCAGTCCGGCTGATGTGGACAGTCAGCGAGCAGCTTCGTCAGAGCCAGCCGCCAACACCACCACCTCGGCTGACAATGTAGATTGCGAGCTGGAGCCAACAGCAAAACGGCTCCGCGTTGAAAATGAATAATTTTATTTTCCAAAGACATGGTCAAAGACATGGTCAAGACAAGTTTGTGGTTATTGTATTGACTGTTTTTATTGTCTTTTTTGTGTCTTCCCCTCTTCCAACTGTTCTCTTCACTTTTTTCCTGTTCCGTTGCTATGGTAACAATGCTAGAATTTCCCGTTAACACTGTTAACCTACATTCCATTTTTGTTTTACCACGCTTGTGCAACGTTTTCACTCCATATTGTCATCATTGATATGTTTCGTTGCGTTTCTGCAATGTTGCTAGGGGTTGCCATGGAAACAATACACGGCGACGTGCCGTCAGGTAGTTGTTGTACATAGAAATGTTTGTACATTATTGCTTATCATATAGGCCTGTCATTTGGGCTCTTTTCAGCGAACTTTTTGTTTTTGTCACTATGTCCCCTGGTCAACTTCCCCTGGGTCCGTTTGTCAGTTTGTGCCATGCGTGCTATACACGTTTACATACAATTCAACACAATTCTATGATGATTGGCACCACAATTGAAATGACTGTATCTCAGGTTTGCTTTGAGATTTTCACATGAAATTTTCTGTGTGCTCTTGAAAGACGTGCTTATTCGATTTCCAACAGAATTTTCCTGGGAATTCTGAATTTGATTTTTTTGCCTGAACTCCCTACTATATGATCATTCTGTGAGTTTTTAAAGTCAGTTCTGTGTGTTGTAGGTGATGGTCCTTGGCTTGGGACTTGACTAGAAGTGATCATACCATGCTGGACAAATACACTGATATACTGACACCTTGTGCATGTGCTCTATGAAGCATCAACAACAACTGGGAGATGGACATGGGATGGGAGCGGACAGCACTCGTCCACGGCAAAGCAGGTCACGCACATCATCTGTTGCACGTTTCCAACAGCTAGCACACATGCACGCACGCACTGCCTGCTAGCTGCCTACCACCACATGTTCACCGTGTCTCGGACCTTGATTGGTGACCATGCGCTCCCACAACTCCCACAAGACTAGGCCCAGTGCGTCTTACATCCGTTGCATGCAGAGGGATGTTCTCTTGCCATAGTCTAGAACACGGTGTACTGTGATGGACTGTTAGCGCCTACCACTACAATCATTGTAAAATAACCACTTGCAAGTTGTAGCAAGTACACATACATTGTACGTACCACCAATGTTATGGTGCGTAGATCTACGTGCATGTTCAGATAAACTGTGTCGAGGAGAATGGGTGTGAGGCAAGGACGTGAAGATTACGTTCGTCTCTCATTCCTATCTCAGGATCTGTGTCAAGATGCGCACAGCCACAGCCCAGGTCTACTGTCGCGTCCCCTTGATCTATAGAACTGACAAAGCAAGAATAGCTGTAGGTCATATCATTCGCTGAGCAGATTGAACAGAAACGTTCACATGCCGATTATAGTTGGATCTGTTAGCTAATCATGACGATGCACGAACACCTATGCAGATAACGATCTACTTAGCACATAAGCAAACTCTGCGATATCCGCTGTAGGTACAGA
>NW_027045035.1:0-4000 GCF_964019385.1 Sycon ciliatum | reverse complement strand
TTAGAATACAAAACTGCCGATTTTCCTGCACTATGAGACTGAGCTGTGTTTGGCTTGTCATGTACACGTCACGTTTCTTAGTATGGTGCCTGCCTGCATTGTATTTGGGTGTGCACGGTTGGCAATGTGCTTGGAGCTTTCACCTTCCAAACTTGAGGTTCTGTGTTCAATTCCCAGTTTGCGCAAAGAATGCTTTCCTTGGATTGGATTGGATTGGTTTATTTAACGTCGAATAACAAACAGGCAGTGTTGCCTTATACATGAGATCGACTGAAGACAAACAGGCACACAAATGTAAGGAAAAGATTAAAAAGAAAAAAAAAAGATAATAGAAAAAAAGAGTAGGATTTAAGACAGCAGCTAGCTAGCAAAGGAAAGATTGCATAATTATTTGATCAGTGAGCAACGTAAGTCGGTGAATTTTTCAGGTGGGGTAAAAGAGCGGTCCGGAATTGACCTGGTTTCTTCAGTGATCGTATAGATGCAGGCAACTTATTCCAGAGAGCGGGACATTGATATGAAGGGCTGCGTGTGGCAGCGGCAGATATGATCCTCGGGAAAAGAAGCAGGGGAACATCTGTGCTCCTCGTTCGACGGGTGTGTGACAGAGGTGTGACAAGGTCATGAAGAAGCACACTACAGTTATTATGAATTACACGAAAGGTTAGCAGGAGGAGTTTGCGGCAATACATTGATTGCAGGGGTTGAATGCTGAGGCGTTCAAAAAGAGGGGCAGTTGGAGACAGGAACGGAGCAGAGCAGACAACACGCACAGCTCGCTTGAGAAGTTTCTCAAGACGATCACGTTGTGCAGAGGAAAGGGAAGAGGAAAAGCTGTTGCATGCGTATTGGAATGTGGGTAAAATTATACATCTCAAGTAGGTTGAGCGGCATGGCATTGGGAGGCACTGCCTGTGTCCTTCCGTTTGAGACCTATCTGAGAATGGGTGCCTGGCTTCAGTTGAGGATGCAGTGGTGATGGGTAGAGGTGATGAGCACTGCCCTCGCAATGTTGAGCCCAATGAAACCGGAGCTCTCTATACCTCCTCTCCCAACGATCAGAATTAACTACAGTCAACTTCGCTTTTAACGACACTCGGCCGGGCATCAGAAAAGTGTCCTTATTTGTGAAGTGTCGTTATACCGAAGTTTCATTATATGTATTACAGTTGGATGGGAATTTGCTTTGGGCATGGAAATTCTGTCGTTATTCGTAAATTGTCGTTATATCCGCAGTCGTTATTAGCGAAGTCGGCTGTGCTAGTATTAGGTACAACTACTCAGATGGTGAGCCAAGGAAAATATTAAATTGGAACAAGGTAAACAGTGGGGCACAAGTTCTGCGTTAGAGTCCACCAACTAAACCAGGTTTTGAACAGTCAGACGTGCACAATTTCAGTTGGTTTAGTTGGTAGACTTGTACACATATTAACTTGTGCCCCACAGTTTCCCTTGTTCCAATTTAGTGTTGGCTACTTTTACCTTTAAAATTACCTGAATGGGTGGTGCATATTTCATATTATTGCTAAACACCCCCCCCCCCCCCCAACCCCAAACCAATGGATTCTCTCTTTGTTTTGCATTTCAGATTTTGATGAATGCGGCAGTGATCCCTGTCAGAATGATGCTACATGCACTGACATGGTCAACGGGTTTGACTGCACCTGTGCACCTGGATTTACTGGTGTCAATTGTGAAACTGGTGAGTTCCATTTCATGTGATTGAATCATAGTCGCTCTGTTTCGTGGTGTTCTGAGCCTGTTGTAACCCTAGGCTCCTCTGGTATTGGGCAATAGAGCTGAAACCCTCTGTGGACTGCTAACCGGTGCTCAGCGGTAGTGTTCTTCTGACGCACCGTAAATACTGACGTTTGTGTATTCGTTTAAAAAAAGAAAAGAGTACCAAGAGGAGGTACAAGTTACGCTATAATATCCACTAACACCACCAGTTACATTACAATCAGCTCATACGATAGTATTGCCAGTTAGGTGTAGAACGTCAGTACCGTTGGTCAGTGCCGTGCAATGTTATCGCATGAGCTAATTGTAAAGTAACTGGTGGTGTTAGTGGATATTATAGCGTAACTTGTAGCTCTTTGGTCCTCTTTTCTTCTTATAAATTAATCCTTGGCTTTCCACCAGAGTCTAGTTATGTACACCTATTTGTGTATTCTTTAGTCTTGGAATGGGTTTCATAATCATAGACCTCCTCCAACACTAGACACGAGAATGCGTTGAGCAAAACCTGAATTCCTTACAGTACTACTAAGTCCCATTGTATTGAAATATTGAAATAACTCCAACCTTCCAACCTATAGTGTCTATTCCCATCACCTTTTGGTCTTTGCAGCAATATTGATCTGTTTTGCATGCTCACATGAATGCTTCTTGTCTCTTTGATACAATGCAGTTATAACTCGGTAAACGAATCTCTTCTCACGTGGTATCATCTCTGTGTGTGTGTGTGTGTGTGTGTGTGTGTGTGTGTGTGTGTGTGTGTGTGTGTGTGCATGTTTTGTTTGTGCTTGTGTACTTGCATGCCCCCCCCCCCCAAAAAAACCCCCCTGAGCAGATATCAATGAGTGTGCCAGTGGCCCATGTCAGAACGACGGGACGTGCAACGACCTTGTCAACGCCTTCCAGTGTGACTGTCTGGCCGGGTTCACCAGTGTGATGTGTGAAACAGGTGAGTGATGAGTCTGATTTGCATTGCGCAGTATAGTATTTCAGGGCGAGCCGGAGAAGTGTTTGATTGGTCCCACCATACCCTAGCCTTTCATACATTGTCACGGTAGGATATGACGAGTAGGCATGGCCACCTCAGCAGTAAACACACGCTGGTGGTCAACAAATTGGTTCCGCCATAACCTGACCAATTTTTGGACCAGTCCCGCCAGGCCTGTACCACCAATGAAACTATGGGAGTAAAACGTTTTTAGAGAAGCAATCATGGCCTGGTGCTGATTTATTCAGCACCATTGTTGCGAGAGTATCCCGGAATGCCAGGATAAACGAGATTATGAGTGTATTACTTTTAAGAACTCAGATGGTGAGCCAAGGAAAACATTTGTAACATGGAAATTGAAAATTGTGGGTTGGTGGACTCGATCGCATAACTTGCGCCCACAATTTCTGTGTCTTTCCCTCAAACTAGTGAACATTTCTGTATTCCATTTACCTTTTCCTTCTTTTTACAGACATTAACGAATGCGGCAGTAACCCATGTGCGAGCAGTGCTACGTGCAATGACATGGTCAACGGATTTGACTGCACGTGTGCACCAGGCTTCACCAACACACTCTGTGATGTGGATATAAATGAATGCATGAGTGAGCCGTGTGAGAATGGAGCAACTTGCAATGACCTGATCAATGCATTCACTTGTACTTGTGAAGCTGGGTTTACTGGAGTACGCTGTGAAACAGGTAAGGATTTTTCAAATAAATTCAGACTCTCATTTCAATTTTTGTGTCCCATCTTGGCTGCCTTTAAAAGGCCAGAATGAGTTGTCATGGCACTCTGGATGTTATGTGCACGTGCTGGTGTGTGTGTGTGTGTGTGTGTGTGTGTGTGTGTGTGTGTGTGTGTGAGTGTGTGTGTTTTTGCTCCGTGATGAGCTGATCCGTGTGCCGAGTGGATGTACAGTGTGAGAGACTACACACGTCTTTGCAATGCTGTTCTATGGTTCGGGTGTGCAAGATGTAAGCTAGCCGGGAACGGCAGTGCAATCATACCATTACCATTATTATGTTTTAAGAACTCAGATGGTGAGCCAAGGAAAACATTGTAACATGGAAAAATGTGGGCACAAGACTTAGTTATGCGATCGAGTCCACCAACTAAACCAGACTTTGAATACCCACGAACCTTACAAGTTGGAAGGCCGTTGGTTTAGCGCTATCGAGCAGTGCTCAAGCTGACTTTCATGCCGCAGAATATCTCGGTACTCGTTGTCAGTTTTGTGCTAGATTGTGCACGTCGTACTGTTCAAAATCTGGTT
>NW_027045034.1:7500-9000 GCF_964019385.1 Sycon ciliatum | reverse complement strand
AATATGCTGAGCAATGCAAGTAGTTACCTACCGCAGAGATAACAAGAGGTAGGATGTTTGATTTGAAATCATGTCTCGGGCTGATTTGCCGGGAGGCTGGGTAGGATTATTGAAGACGGACCAAGGGAAGCATAGATGAGGGACTCTCTTAGTGCCAGGCCTGACTGTGGCACCGCTGCTCAACGGCGCGTCAAGAGCGAGATCAAACGCCATCGTTACCATAGTGACCGCGGCTCGAGCTGGTGCAGCGAGGTCGCGCTCACCACTAGCTTTCGCAAAAACTGGTTACAGGTCGTCCCCCGTTAATACGAGTCCGGTTAGTACATAAACCCCGTTAGTACATAGGAAATCTCAAGTCCCAGACGAAACGTGGTCACTTCCATACAAATTTTGTCGGTTAGTACATAATTCGTTAGTACATAAACCCCGTTAGTACATAACATTTCTCCGTACCCGCATGCCACCTACCTCAATAGTACATAATTTGTTGGTCTTTTGGCCTTCCATTGGAGGCACATCGTGTTCTAGTTTCTACTTGTGGACGCAATTAGCTCAGAAATCAGAGCGCACATCACAAACTGACAAAGCTCTTTTTTCTGAGTGACTGTACAGGCGTGGCTGGGCATGTATCATGTCACTAAACTGTAGAATCTTCGCTGATTGTGTCCGTTATAACATAATTGTTATGTTATATCGAGGGAATCAAGGATATCTCGCTCCCTGGTCATGGTAGCAAGAAACACTCAGAAAAGTTGAAAATGTGAAAAATTTTGGTACACAAGCAACTTATGTACACTTTCGTTTAGTACATAAACCCCGTTTTAAATACATAACATTTGTCGAGTCCTAGAGATTATGTATTAACGAGGGACGACCTGTACCTCGCTTCCAGGCCGGTCCTGTTTCCTGTTTCCTGTATTTTGCATTGCGGATGCGGGGATTTTAAAATTCAAATTTTATTTCGTTGCGCAGGCCAGAACATGAGGATTTTTTTACTTTCTTGCGCACGCAGCCAGGTAATACGTCATCACATCAATGGTTACCATAGAAATCAACTGCTCCCGCAGTCGAACACTATCGTGGAGCCGCCTCTTTTGTGGATGGGTCGGACTGTTGCATCATTCCACTCTTGCGGGATGATGCAACGTTCAAAGGAGACGTTTAAAGGGGAAGTTAAGGCAAAAATTAAAATTTCACCAGTTGTAGTCTTCGGGGTGCTGAGTCGAATGGTCTTGGTCCGAGGAAGCTGAGACGCTCCCTTCCTACTTGAATCCCAATCGAACTCGCGCACTTCCACCGAAACTGGGTGACTGCGCCCTACTAGATGGGGATTTGTATGCAAAATGTCACTAAAAGCGCCATTTCGTTCTTATAAAAGCACGGATGACCGCGATTGGCCCATATGTTGTAGTCTTTTGGACGCTGAGTCGACTGGTTTTGGTCCGAAAAGGCTGCGATGCAGCGTTCCTCCTTTATTCCCAATCGAACATGGTTGAACAA
>NW_027045034.1:0-2500 GCF_964019385.1 Sycon ciliatum | reverse complement strand
GACGCAAAGATCCGATTCCGCTCGACCAAGACCCTATGCAGAGCTGGATCAGGCGCTGCACACTCTGGGGGGTTATGTACTCTTGGTAAAACCTGTACATTTAGTACAATACAAGCAGGTTAGGTACAGGACTTGGTGACTGCTTGATGTGGATCATGAATGATGGCACAGCTCATGACCTATGGTGGGGGAAAGGAGAAGAACAGAACTGGACGGTTTGTGTGCCGGGCGGGTCAAGAACCACCTTTCCGCGTCCATGGGATGCCACCACCTCATGATGCGGTGTCAGATGTGCCTCTTAAAGGCTCCTAAACCTATGGCAAAAAGTGAAAATATTTTCTTTGCGTACTCGTGTCAAATGTCGTGTATTACAGCTGGGCCTATTCCTGTAGAAGCAGATGTCAGGGCTCAGCTTCTACTGGGTATTTCTAGGGCTGTGTTTACATGAGAAATTTCAACCCAGGTCGAGTTCACCCCGGGTTGAAAGTCTGTACGATAGACAAAATAGGTGAGCGTTTACATGAAGACAGTTGACCCGGGTCAAATACTGATATGCCGCCAAAAGTCCACTTCCAGAGTCCTGAATGGTCACGTGAATCCGTTCGCGCGAAATTTGCACATGCAGTGCCGTTCAAACCTGGCGCGAGATACGCACAGAAGTACGTTTGTACGATTTTCTTGACCCAGGTTGATTTCAATCCGGGGCGAAATTTCAACCCGGGTCAAGCGCAATGCGTCATGTAAACGCGCCATTCATTTTGTGTACATTGAGGGTTGAAATCTGACCCGGGTCGAACTCAACCCGGGTTGAAACGCCTCATGTAAACACAGCCGCTATGTGTTAACACTAACACCAGGCTTATGTGATGCCAGGGTATCTTGAAAATCAGGCTTGTATTCAAAACAGGCTTCTCTTTCCTCCACGTCAGTACAATTGTCGCTTCCCAGAGTGATTTTTTCAATTTTATTTTGTCCACTCGATGAGCGAAGAAATCAGCTAGAAATGGGCAGAGCATTGTCGACGGACTTGGCTTGAGTTTGTGGCTTCCTGCTTCGCTGCACCTGCGGTTGAGGTTGACGTCTCCATCAGAGTTTGAGGCACACCCTTTACCACACAAGAAGATGGTGAACAAGACTACGTTAAAATTCAGTTCATGAAACTTCGTTTTCAAGCGATCCATGCCTCGAGGTGCCAGGCAATGACGGCATACTATCATTTTTTTAAGTACACTGTGACGACCTTCCAGCGGGATAGGATAAGCAGTTCCGCACCTTCTTTTCTTAAAAAAGCGCTTCGCTGATTTTGTTGGTGTTTTCAGACCTGCTACCTTCACAGCAACATGCGGCACAGGTAGTACTTTTCTTTTTAGGAATTTGAGAACACTTTGTTCTTGCCATCGTCAACTTTTCGTATTCAGGAGGTATTCAGGAGAGATACCAGGATTCTTATACCCGAGCTTGCAGTCTTGATAAATGTGCAGGCGAACGATGTGGGCCGGCACGAACTCCAGAAAAAAGATACGCGCTCTGGGGCGAAATAGTGTGGAGCCCGATGAATGTTTTAGGTATGGAGGAGAGCTCCGAGACCACCACGGCTTGCACAACAAGTAGACATTGCGTAGGAAGAGTCGTGCCAATGTTCGAAAACAGAAAACAGCGATCTCCGACAATCCGACTAAGACAAGCCGGTCGCAAGCGTTGTGACATGCGAAGAGACAATTGTCATGACGCGGAGGAAGTGTATGAGATGGGTTTCGATACCAGTGAGCGGGCTAGGTAGAAATGGTGACTTAGGTACGCACTGTACTTTCCAGGAGTACAGCCTTTTGAAGTGAAGACTGTGTGCTGGAGGGGAATCCCCTAGCTGTGTTGAGTCATGGTACAGTGCAGCTGTCTGTCAAGGTCTTGTTGTTAACATGCCATATAAGGATAGAGGGAGACCTTTGGTTGATTCTATTCTGTTTTCTTTCCCTTGCAGTTCCCCCAGTGGTGGACACATTCTCCACCTTAAGCACCACCAGGCTGCTCGGTGAAAATGCCACGTTCCACGTCACCCTGAAACGCACGCCCTATCCACTGGCCACTGTCGTTTGGACGCACAACGGATCTCCGGTCAACACGGGCTCAGACAGGATGCAATTGTCCAGCGATGGCTTGTCACTGAGATTGACCAGCTTGACGCTCTCAGAGGCGGGAGATTACACCGTCTTGGTGAAGAACGCTGCAGGATCTGATGTGAAGAATTTTACTATGAGTGTTCCAGGTAATTCCTTATCCATTGTTCTGCTATCGACCATCTCTCTGCTTGTTGGCCTGCCTGCCTGCCTGCCGGCCTGCCTGCCTGCCTGCCTGCCTGGCCGCCCGCCTGCCCGCCCGCCCGTGGGCGCAGTGGATACTCTTCGCCGGAGGTTCCGCTTCTGGAACAGTTCACCCATTCAGCGCTTAAGACGTATACTATAATTATACATCATTGAAAATGACACCCAGGCGCTGAGGATGT
>NW_027045033.1:0-7000 GCF_964019385.1 Sycon ciliatum | reverse complement strand
ACTAGCAAACACACTCACAATGCAGAGTTTAAAAAACACTTACATTCTTCCAATGGACATCAGTAGCAGCAGGGACATGGTCAACATAGCTACAGGTGCCCCAGGGTGCGCCATCATTGACAACTGTTTCTTGAGAGATTGCCACTGGTAGGTCAATGAGGCTTGGAGTAGCGTGGATCAATGCAGGTATTATCCTTGCAGAGAGAGATTTTCCATTGCTTGCTCTAAAGCTTGCGACTTGTAGCTGCAGCTTTCTCTAGGTGAAGCACAGCCTTTTATAGGCCTTACACCAGGTGCCCATGGACGTCGTCTCCCGCCAGGTATTGCATGCTGGATGAGGATGCAACCTTCCTCATCTCATTATCTCTACCCGGACTCCGGCGGGCTCTTGATCTGCTCTGCCATTGGTTGATTGGGTCAAGTATCGTTTGCACAGGTGACCCTTCCTTGGCTAACACCAAATTAGATTACACACACATATCACGGAGTAATGTGATGCCGTGATATAAATACCCTTAGGGCTCCGGTTCTCCAAGTGGCTTACAAGAAAGGAATCCCATCTACAAGAAAAACACCCCAGAAACAGATCCAGAAATAGCAATAGGTAACATAGCAGAATGATGCCGGTACATCAGACACAGGATAATAATGAAGCACAAGTGACACCCACCATCTGTTGGTGAAAACTGCTGGTACTCAGTTCCAGATGGAATGAAGATTATCAGGCGCCACTTGTTCCCAAGGCGGGGGAGGTGCAGTCCAATCTATAGCTCTGTGCGTGTACGCGTGTGTGTGTGTGTGTGTGTGTGTATACGTGTGTGTGTGTGTGTGTATGCAGGTACTTAGCATCAGTTTACACATTGTTATTAAACAGGTATTTTTTTGGCCAGAAAAGCTGATTGGACACACTGGCCAGTAGGTTCCGGCAGCTTTTTTTTGTATTTCGTTCGCAATTGAACCTGCCAACACGTATAATGTAAGTGTAGGGTGGTAGTATGCATACCCACACATACCCACACATACCCACACATACCCACACATACCCACAGATATCTCAAAGCAATTACATGATTGTCTAGTCTACACTGAATTGCTCAACAACAAGTTGGTTCTACATGTATAGCAAGTTGATTTCATCCCAATCTTGCCCCAGCTTCCATGATTTTCATCCTGGTGTGATGGGCTTAGCCGGCCAGGCCAGTATGGTAGATTACATACACATAATATGCATGCCTAACTGATGGGCAATTCCTAAATGTCTAAATGTCGGCAGGCAGATCAATCTAATCACCTTGAGTGCTACATGCTGTCCTCAATTGAATGTTCATTCCCCCAGTCCCAACTCCCTTAACAAACGAAGTGCAGGGAGTGAATGCCAATTCAGACGTCAGAGGCTTAAAGCCAGAAACACACTGATCCATTTCTCCCTCTGGCCTCATCTAACCTGGATCATTTGCACTATTCCGTCAAAGGAAGAGTATGAACACAACAGCTCACATGACCTAGCCATAGGCTAGATCATCAAACACATTAACATGGCTACAGTATCAGTGTTGACCAAATTCCGTTGAGTAGGAGAAATATGGCTGACCAAAAATCTTTGCATGCACATGGCGGCTTGCACAGTTGCAGCCCCAGTGAAGTTGATCAGCTGCCCTCCAGCAAGGGATACAAGTTCGCATTAGAAAATCTGCCAAAACAACTTAGCCCAGGGTAGAATCCTTTCATAGGAATGGGGCAGATTCAGGGAGGCAATCAGACTCTACTGTGAACTTCAGAGTCACCCTACTCTGAACAAGTGTGCTTGGTGAGACCCAAGCACAGAGAGTACAGCCTCTCCTTCTATCCACACACAGTTTCACAATGCTGTTGGCTGTATCAGTACATGGCATAGCAAAGGGAGGATGTGAGCACCAGTGCTATGGTACACCAATGCAGTACCCCACCCACCTGTAGCTAGCATACGGGGTAGTATGTCTGTACAACGCAGCTTGTGGGTTTCTGTGTGGTCCTGAACATGTCACATGACACACGGGTCAAGGACTGTTAACACTGATGTTGTTGTACTTCACCCAGTGTACGGCACATACCATCTGGTAAGTCACACATATACAATGTATATTATGACCGTACATTATGCATGAGCCTGGTCAAATTGCTGCCACCATCCTTCACCACGCCTCCCCAGAGCAAAGTGATCTCTCAAGGCATGCCCAGAGCATGCACAGTTTACCGACATAGTGCAATCAATGTTGGCTTCCCACCATTATGGTGAATACACAGTTGTCATGCGCGCCTATGACATGAGTTGTACACATACTCATACACACTAAACTAAAGAAAGGACAATGCCATGCCTGGCACAGGCCGCACTCTCATGCCAAGTAGCCATGAATTGATTAGAAGGATTCAGTAGCACGTTTTCTTGCCATCTGTTGAAGCCTTGCCCGAGGCTACAGGTGAGGGAGTAAAATTATGCCCTCTACCAGTATCAGTGTGCATAGTGAACTGATACCCATCATCCCACAAGCACCTACATGTAGCCATGCATGTGCCATGACTGCCAGGGGAGAGTTTTTGCTTATACCATGAATTGATCAAAAGGCAATGTTTGTTGCTCAGATCTGCAGTTTGAGTGCTTAACCGCTGACACCGATCTGTATCTTCTTGTTGAAATTTCTTTTCAGAATCGTCCACATGCTCATCTGCCCTGTGCACTGGCCGTAGGCGTAGTGTCAGTTTGTCTTTTCAGTATGTCCCAGACTGTTTATCTAGTATATGATCGACGTGATGCCAATGTTTGCCAAGAGTGGAGGTCAGTGTTGTCAGGTGAGGTTACCCCGTGCTGCCTACTTCCTAATGTTATCGACCAATAGCCTTTAAGACTGCACCATTTCTTCACATTTCTTATCCCAATATTGCAATCTACAGTGCATTTCAAAACTATAGACGCGTAGGGTTTTTGAAATATTTCAAATTTGGCTGGAACTTTTTGAGAATAGTTTTCGGAATATTGCTCAGGATCGCTCCACAATTACTCTCATATAGTTTCTAAAGGATTGGATAACAGACGCCCAATTTGGAAAAAATTATGCACAAAGTGATCACAGATTTTATGTGGTATAGATGCTGGCATAACGGTTTTTGCCTAGGTACGCGTCTATAGTTTTGAAATGGACTGTAGGGTATGAGAATAATCTCTGTACTGTGATCACATCAACGAAGTACAGTAAAACCTGGTGTAAGCGACCCCTGGGTTTAGCGACCACCTGCTCTTTAACGACCATTTTTCCATGCACCGACAGCTCTGCACAGACACTGTGGGACCTGGTTCTAATGACCACCTTCGCTTTCACCGTGGGGTGGTCACCGTGGGGTGGTCACCGTGGGGTGGTCACCGTGGGGTGGTCACCGTGGGGTGGTCACCGTGGGGTGGTCACCGTGGGGTGGTCACCGTGGGGTGGTCACCGTGGGGTGGTCACCGTGGGGTGGTCACCGTGGGGTGGTCACCGTGGGGTGGTCACCGTGGGGTGGTCACCGTGGGGTGGTCACCGTGGGGTGGTCACCGTGGGGTGGTCACCGTGGGGTGGTCACCGTGGGGTGGTCACCGTGGGGTGGTCACCAGGTGTTACTGTGCATGTGCAACCTGCAAAGGCACAAGGAAAACAGCTGGCTGCCGTGTTCCGAAATTGAATTGTTGCAGGAAAGTGCTCACTTTCGGAAATAACTAGTGATACAACATAGTCAGCAGGACTGTACCATGTACCAATGATTGAGAAAAAATCCCAATCAAGGTGGACACAGGGTACATTCTTAGTTACTGACTGAAAAGTAAAGTTCTGAAAGAATAGGAACATGGCCACTTGATACAAACCCAGAGCAATCACAATTGGTTGAACAAACTAACATCATCTTGTCTCTGATCAGTGTGCTTACTGCTATATGTACTTACAATGCAAGTACAAATTGATGCGAAGGGCATCAAGGGGGCCTACATGTGAACCACAATTTTTGTGGCCTTTGCCTCCACCTCACACGCACCCCAGTCATTGTATTCTTTGCCATAGTTCACAGCAAAGCGGCAATACATTGTACACACATAAAGGTATTCAAAGGTAGGCGGTACACGTAGCAATACACACCAAACAGAATCATCTCATGCAACCATCACACCCCACACTGGAATTTCAACATGCCCGTTGGTATCCTGATTGAAGTGACAAACACAATCATAGATCAGCGACATGCATTACAATTGCAATCGACACGTATTTCACATGGGCATCGATGTAACATGGCTACCACATGAACACGCATCAACCACTTCACAAGGACAAAAGAAAGGCACAACCGATAATCAAGTCATGGTTACCCGGTGCCTGTCACGGGGATAGGTTTTGCATAGTTCCAGTAACCGTGGGAAGAGAAAAGACGAGAAATAAGGAACACGTGTGCCGGTACGTGCACCCTTCCTGATTACCATGATAGCCATGGACAATGATAGTTACGCTTCTAGTTTCAGCCAGGCACCCATTTGTATGGTCTTAACCAGTGTTCACTATTTAAATTGCAATGGGCAGCTATACTTATAGCTCTCGAGAGCTCTAGCATCAGTGTTCTCTTCTAAGCCACATCCTCCCAGGCCCAAGTTTGTCCCCAACACTGGACTGAGAACAATGCCAAGTTAGGCTGACAGGTCGAGATGTAAGGGCTGGCAAAAGGCCATGATGAAGAATGTGCCACAACCAATTGATACCGCTTTGGACTGCTGCCGTCATCCATAATTCCCGAGAAAAGCAACTTATCTGCCTCCTTGCAATTACCTGGCCCAGTACTGCTGTGTGATCATTCGAATCATTTCCCAATCAAATTTCATCACATTATACTGGCTATACAAGCAAGGATCAGAGTGCTAGCACCCACCTGTGCTGAATGTCAGCATTGCTCTCAGCCCGGCCTGTTTCCTCTTTACCACTGGCGCCAGGGGTGTAGCTTGCACATCTGCGGTGTGGTGACCATGTACCCCCCCCCCCCCCTCAACCCCATAGCTGCCAGCTTGCCTATTTTGACTACTTCGTACCTATGATGGCCAATTGTTGGTGTGGTGACCGGACGAGCTACGTGCCTGGGCACCAGGATAGCGGCCATGTTTATAATTATGGTTATGCACATGTCCAAGCACTGCTACCCACTGCACTGCTATCCACTGCACTGCTATCCACTGCACTGCTATCCACTGCACTGCTATGCCCTGCACTGCTATCCACTGCACTGCTATCCACTGCACTGCTATGCCCTGCATGCTTCCTTGGGCTGCTCACCGCTCACGACTAGTAGTAAAATAATGAATGCGGCTCTCCACATGCCCGGACAGTACCAATCTGACTCATCATGCTACTCTACGTAGTTTATCAGCCCTTTCCTTCTGGCTGATACACGCACATAAATGACCGAAGTCGTGCTGCCAGCCGCTAGACCTTATTATAATTATATATACAAAGAACTACATAGTAATGTAAATCTTGCACATCCATGTTACCATCGGCTATATTACATGTAGTAGTGTTAAAAAAAATGGCGTGTGCGCAACTCACGTCACTAGTCTACCCGGCATACGTTGACAGCTAGTGACCTTCTGTGCACACTAGTGATCAGAATAGCAGGTCTTCCCCCCCCCCCCCCCCACACACTATCCTATAGATTGCTCATTGTTCTTTCTTTTGGAGAACTGCCCAATGCTGAGGTGCTAACAACTGGAGAGCAAGCTCAGTATTTGAGTAAGTGTATTGGTCTTTGCACGTTATTACGTATGTATGTGTTCATGAAGCATACGTCAGTCTGTGCACCGGCACTGTCAGTTCTGAAGCTAGGTCACATCCCAGCTAGCCTGTAAGCCAAACTATCACTGGTATTTACATATTGAAACCAAACAGTCAACATGCTACGCTCCAAATCTCTCTCTCTAACTTTCTCTCTCTCTCTCTCTCTCTCTCTCTCTCTCTCTCTCTCTCTCTCTCTCTCTCTCTCTTCTCCGGGTGGTCCGGGACTGGGCACTGCCGATAACTTGGGAATGTCCGTAACTCTGAGTAATGTACGTTTTGAAAGGGAAAGGCCAGAGGTCTGGCACATGGCGTCACTATTTCCATGAAAATGGCAAAAGAGTAGTAATATATCCACTAGGGGTGAAACAATTATACCGAGTACTCGCTAGGTTTTTTCAAAAATAATCGTACTCGGAATAAATCAGAGTACTCGTTCAGACATGGTACATGTATTTACTACAGAAATCTGCAGTGTTCAGAGCAGCAGTCAGCAGATGGTGATGTGCAGACTGTGTGGTGAACATTTGTTCACGAGTAGAGAGAGCCCAAATGACCCACCAACCAATATACCCGAGAAAAATGACTGCTACTCGGTTCAATCATGGTTGTATCATGTTATTTTAAAGCCCTTGGTGTGCAATTTTTAGGAGATGAAAAATACTCGAATACTCGAATATCCGATCGGAGAAAATCAGAGTACTCGAACTCGGGATCCCAGTGCCAACTTTCACCCCTAATATCCACTAAAAGTCACCCAGGGGTATATCGAGGTGCTCGTGACTTCAAGGTCCGGATAAGGGAGATAGGAGTGTAACCTGACCATACAAGTACAGTCGTGACCAGAGTAACGGACCTAACAGTTATTCCTACATGCCCAAAGCAGCGCCAATGCTCATGCGCCTCTGCAGGCCTTCAGATCCCTTTTCGGAATGCGCATGATGCAATTCAAATGGAAACGCGGCACTACTTTTGACTCGTGGGTCGGATTTCTTTGGCCAGGACTCGTACTTGTTCCAGGATGCAATGCTACAGTGTGCCACCCATAGCAAGTGCTCTAGAAGCTGATATGGTGTGGCCCTGCCATGAAGCCTCCCCCCCCCCCCCCCTAGTTACAGTGTACTTTCGGTGACCCGGGGAATAATAATATTGACCGTGCTAGTGGTTTTCTCCGCATGTAA
>NW_027045032.1:0-4000 GCF_964019385.1 Sycon ciliatum | reverse complement strand
CGGGTCGGATGAGCCTCACCAACCACATCGGCACATCACCCATACTCCCCCTTTGTCTTGTTGTCCAGTGTCTCTTCAGTTGTCCTCTTTCCCCTGATTATTGGCAGGGCTGTTTTTGCTAGTAAGGCCACACCAAGTTTTTTCATTGTTTCTCGTCACCGCGCGCGTACCTTTCTTGAGGATTGGACCAAAAAAAATCTCGCGTCCCGGTAAACACGCATAAAAAGGCGTTGTAAAAGTACGCGCAGCGTCAAATCTGGAGTGCATTTAGCACAAGCGCGCACTTGGCTGTTCTTTTATGTACCCCTTGTATAATAACTTTGGTTTGCTTTCTTTCCTATTTAAATAACATGCAACACTGGACTTCCTCACCAGAGGCCGGTGCAGGAGCCTGGTTTTCTGGCTGTATGTTGCAATTGACTGTCACGCGTGGTGTATAGTCTGATTTTAGGTCATAAATTGGGCCTTTGTAGTGTAAATAGCAGTTTTTGTTTTTCAAACCCTATTTTGTTTTTTTTCCGCCCGCCCGCGTTCCTTTTGAGATTTTCAGGTGACGAGAAACAATGAAATAACTTGGTGTGGCCTAAAAAGCAAAAGAAAAAAGAAAATGGTGACAAACGTGGGATCAAGACGACTGCACCAAACGTTGGAGCTTGCGCTTCCTGCCGACTGACTTTTAAAACACTTGACTGACTCATGACTGTCGTCTGGGGCACAAAAGAACCATGTCGAGCCTTCCACTCAGCAAACTTGCAAGACAGCGCCACTCACTGCTCAACACACAGTGTTTTTGGAAATTGAATACCCTGATCAGTTGAGCTTGAGTAGGCCATTGAAATGACTGTATGTTGCACAAGCCCTACAACTTACAGCACCCCAGCAGCGCAGACATCATTAAAGATATCAACTTACAATGAAGCTCTGTTTCCAGTCCAACAAACACCCCGTGAGCACCAGGCAGCACTGAGCTACATAGGGTGAGTCAGTGATACATGTGGAGATGTGAGAACAGGTAATACAGGACTTTCGAATATTCGCAATCGGGAATGCATCTAGTCACATCCCCGTGCCAGTGATTCCAGGACAAACTAAGGTAATGCACTTTCGGTGGTGACAGTTCATTAATTTAATACATCTGGTCCAGCTGCTCGTTCTTCACATACCACTGTTTAAGTCGCAACATCTTAGTTCATAACAGGCCCACCGTCGGAACCGGTCCGGTTGGTCAGGTCATCACTGGATTAACTTGTTGGCCACCAACCGTGACAGACATGTTTACAGCTGAGGAGGTTGTTTGCACCCACTATAATGATCATACACGATGTTTGAAAGACTATGCTATGACCGGACCAATCTAAAACTGCTTCCGGAGGCCCTGCATAATTATTGTTTTCTCTGGTGCGGGAATGCGACTACAGAAGATGGTTGGATAGTGTTGCGAATGTCCAATGGCCCTCAGCGTATGTTCTCACAGCTCCATGTGCAACATCATTGACTCATGGTGCTATCTGGTGTTCGTGAGGTATTCGTCGTGCTGGAAACAGAGCGTCACTGGAAGTTGGTATCCCTAGTGATATTTGGGATACTGGAGCGCTATAAATTGCAGTGCACCTGCAGCTTAAATTCCAGCCTACTCAAGCTGAACTGACGAGCGGTGTATTCCCCGAAAAAGCAGTGCATTGGGCAGGGAGTGGGCTTTCTTGCAGGTTCGCGCAGTGTGCTCGTGTGCCCCAGATGGCAGTCCTGGTCAAGTTTAAAGGTCAGCCGACAGGAAATGTCAGCTCCAGCGTTCGGAGCACCCACCTTCTTCACATGGTTAGTCTTTGCTTCTCATGTTACATTTGCTGGTATGTGCGTGACAGGGACGTATGTGTGGATCAGAGCCAGAGGATTAAAAAGCTCCTTTGCAAGCTGAAAAGAAAGAGAAGAGAGGAGAGACGCAAGCAGTGGTGCCGAGAAGGAGCAGGACACTCTGCCGCCGACAATAGCCAGCATGACGGTCATAGTAGCAGTTCTGAATCGCCCAGTGACTCGCACACTGTACTCTCTCCTACTACTAGTCCTATCCAACATGCAAGTGATGTGAGAAATGCTCCGTGTGATGGTGATGCTCAAACAACACCCAGATTAGGAATACAGCCAAATGCCACAAGTGCAAGTACAGTAAATCTAGCAGAGGCGTGCTCTGACAACCCATCGCCCAAGCCTACCATACTCCCAGAGCTGCACCCATCTCTCCGCAGGCTTGATGCTCTAAAAGAAGGAGAAAGGCAGGTTGAAGTGTCATTAGTGCGTCCAAGAGCTAAGTCTTCCAGTGCTGCTGGTTTGAATCAGTGTTCAAGATCTCCTCGTATCCAATGCCGGCACTCCATCCAGGCACCCCTGACATGTTCAGCTGATGGAAAGTATGAGTCTGCGGCAACATTTTCACCAAGGCTTGCTCCCGAGTCTGCTACAACTTCACCAAGGCTTGCTCCCGAGTCTGCGACTAGATTTTCGCCAATGCTTGCTCCCAAGTCTGCGCCAAGATTCTCACCAAGACTTGGTCATGAGTCACAGTCTGCAACAAGATTTTCACCAAGGCTTGGTCGTGAGTCTGCTACAAGATTTTCACCAAGGCTTGCTCCCGAGTCTGGGACAAGATTTTCACCAAAGCTTTCTAAGTGTGAGTCTGAGACAAGATTTTCACCAAGGCTTGCAAAACGGCAAGATAGTATTGCTCTCGCACGACGCCATACGGAAGGCAGCAAAACTGATCACTACTCTCAATCCAACCACAGTCCTGTACTAAGGCCGACCAAGAGACTCCATCATGGATTTGGTGGTAGTGTTCAGCACCTTGTGTAGCAGGACACAGCTCAGTCTACTTACTTATTACCTGGTGCAGGCGTGTTTGTTTTCCAGCTTCAATTTCTTCCTTTTGGTGAATATCTTCCTGTTGGTGAAAAATTCATACAAAAGAGAGACACCCATCACCATAGGAAAGTGGAGGATTTAACATAATATGATATTGGCATCATGGCGGGCCGTTCCATGGTCTACATGCAGTCGAAACCATGATAACTAAACAATGCGGAAGATAGTTACAGCATTCATATTGCTCTGCATGTTAGGAACTTTGGATCAAGCGCTTCCTTCTCTTCTTTGCACCCAAAATATTAGATGCGGTACTACTTTTTCAGTCAAATGCAGCATATTTTCAACATTTTTATCTGCAAATACTGCATGTCATGCATGTCATTATATTAATTATTTACAAAGTATATTGCAAAAATTCATTGTTTGTGCTCCCAGTTGCTGACCTGGACATTCACTGTGCTGAGCGCTATTTTCAAGTAGTTGTCACTATTGAAGTATTCTTATTCTAATACTGCCTGCTCTTTAGTATTGCACTTGAGCACCTCCTTTTTGTTCTCCAGGTAAAATAGGGTAGCTACCTTATTTTCCAGAGTGCAAGCCGGCTAGCTGCACTGGAGTATAAGCCGTAATCAGATTTTTTTGTCACAAAATAGTAAATTTGACCATCGTAGTATAACACCTTCGCCATGTTTTTGACCAGTTCCGCTGAACTTTAACTGAGGGTTTCGATCTATGGTTTTGCTTTAGCTCTATATTAAAGTTGCTGTATGTTGACATTTTTCCTTTATTCCCTGTACTTACGCCATGATGAGAAGGGAAAGAAAACGTGAATCATTACTGGTGTATTTAAAAGTGTGGCATATACCCCCTGAGAAAATTATGGTTATCGTACAGCAAAAACGAGCTAATAAACTACTCTGGTAGAAATGTGTTGGGCTCTCACCAGCAATACTGTTGGCACTTTCTATTTCATCCCCACCGCAGTGCACAGGATTTCGTCATACGTTTTTGGATCAGTTATGGCTGGTGCAATTTCCTTCTCACAACTTATCCTGTTTATCGCTGTTCGTTGTGTTTGCAGCCAAAGCTCACACTGCATGCCCTCTTTCTGACAGACACCTATCTCACGGAACGTTCTTTG
>NW_027045031.1:0-21941 GCF_964019385.1 Sycon ciliatum | reverse complement strand
TGGTCTCGCCTAGTCTAATAAAGAACCATGAATGGACGGACTGAACTCAAATTAGGGTTGAAACGATTATACCGAATGATCGAGTACTCGTTTGATAACTCTAACGATCGAGCAATCGTTTAGATTACCGATTACGATTATTTTGCGTTTTTTTTAATTTTTAATTCCATACACGCAGTGCATGCAGCGCAGAATATAGTATAGTACACAGTAGATGTACTAAGTGGACAATCATGCCACATAGCGTTTTTGTGCAAAATTGTGTACATATTTCCACTCTTGGCCATTCCACGTACATGTGTACATATTCCAGGTGCGGCCTCTTAAAGGGGAAGTTAAGGCAAAAATTAAAATTTCACCAGTTGTAGTCTTCGGGGTGCTGAGTCGAATGGTCTTGGTCCGAGGAAGCTGAGACGCTCCCTTCCTACTTGAATCCCAATCGAACTCGCGCACTTCCACCGAAACTGGGTGACTGCGCCCTACGAGATGGGGATTTGTATGCAAAATGTCACTAAAAGCGCCATTTCGTTCTTATAAAAGCACGGATGACCGCGATTGGCCCATATGTTGTAGTCTTTGGGACGCTGAGTCGACTGGTTTTGGTCCGAAAAGGCTGCGATGCAGCGTTCCTCCTTTATTCCCAATCGAACATGGTTGAAGAAGCGGTCACGTGGTCCTGGGTGCCCAAATCACCTAGTCACCACGCCAGCAGGTGACAACTTTCACACCAAGGTTCAACTCGAGTTCAACTCGAGTGACAGGACTGCACCCAAAAAAGGTCAAACAGGCTAGTAAGTTGTACCCTGCAGGCACGGTGACCAGGTGACTGGTGTACGCAGGAGCACGTGACCGCTTCTTCAACCATGTTCGATTGGGAATAAAGGAGGAACGCCGCATCGCAGGCTTTTCGGACCAAAACCAGTCGACTCAGCGTCCCAAAGACTACAACATATGGGCCAATCGCGGTCATCCGTGCTTTTATAAGAACGAAATGGCGCTTTTAGTGACATTTTGCATACAAATCCCCATCTCGTAGGGCGCAGTCACCCAGTTTCGGTGGAAGTGCGCGAGTTCGATTGGGATTCAAGTAGGAAGGGAGCGTCTCAGCTTCCTCGGACCAAGACCATTCGACTCAGCACCCCGAAGACTACAACTGGTGAAATTTTAATTTTTGCCTTAACTTCCCCTTTAAAGATTATAATCGAATAATCGATCGTCATGATAAAGAGTAATCGATTGGGCTAAATGGATGATCGTTTCAGCCCTAATTAAAATGGCAACAACGATTTAGATCCGCTAACATCACTGTTCCACTCTCTAGCATATTTTTGACTATGAGTTTAGATGAGATCATTGTGATTATTATTGCCAGGGTGGAGTCTGCTACAAGATATTTTCTTTTTTCCACTATTTTAAGGGTCACACCGGATTAGGGATCGGAGCCCGGGGGGGGGGGGGGGGGCACTTGGCACGTACATTGTGCGGGTGATCCTTATACCGGGATTTAATTTCCAGTCCAAGGGGGGTCCCCCCGTCGCGTCGGTTTCCGAGGAAGCCGTAATTCTTTTCGCTCCAAACTATTTTTCCGGGGTCCATCTACTCACAAAAAGTCATTTTGCACATCTTTTTGCCCATCCCTGTACAACTGAGTCCAGCTATGTCCGCGCAGCTCGCAGAGTTAGGTGGATCCCTAACCCGGGTTCTACTCTACGGCTCGAGCCATACCAGTTGTACCGCTTCCGACGCCCTTGCATCATGCACTAGGGTACCCTGTAAGAAGGCCTTAAAGGCCTGTGGGGATTGCCCTATCAAAATTGTGATGTCTACAGTACAGTACGCAATCGAGCTATGCCGTTGCTGTGTCATCTTCTATGTGCCATGCGCTGCTTGATGTACCAGCCTGCTATGTCGGATACCATGCATCGACTAGGCGCCAGGTGTGAACTGATGGTGGTGGTGGTGGTGGTGGTGAGAAGGAGAGCTCTGTGCCAGAACTTTGCAGCTTAGAGAGCGTGTGTGGGCAGGGGCGTGTGTTTACCGCCGTATTGCCAGGTGTGTCTTTACCACCATATTCGTCTACAGCATTGGGTAATAAAAATAATAATAATAATTCAAAGGATCAGTCAGGGAAGTGAATTGCCTGAAAAGAGAAGAAGAAAAAACACCAGACCCACCAGGACTCAAACCCGGGACCTTGCTTGTCATGAGCACTGGTTAGAGCATTGCTCATGACAAGCAAGGTCCCGGGTTTGGTCCTGGTGGGTCTGGCGTTTTTTCTTCTTGTTTCAGGCAGTTCTCTTCCCTGACTGATCCTTTGAATTTGAAGTCTCCCAATCCTTCCAAAAAAAAAAAATAATAATAATAATAATACTAAAAAATCATACTTCAGTAATAATGCGCAAAAAGGGTCTAGTCAGCTCACTCAACTGCAAGATTGTCTGAAAGGAAAGTGGGGAATTATAATCGGTAATATTATTCTAGTTCAGAATTGGCAAATCAGTCAAAATTATCATCATCATAATTAGTGGCGTGCACGGGTAGTCGGGTACCCGTGAGGACCTCGGCTAGACGGGGACCGTGCGAATAGTACCCGAAAACCCGAAGTGGCAGATGACATCATGTACAGTGCACGTGTACAAATAATTCACATTATACTCCGCATGTCTACCCAGTATGTAAGGGAAGGGGCCGGGGTGCATTGCGGTCTTACCATAGAAACATTACCCGATCGGGTACCCGTGGAAAACTACCCGGACCCCATACCCAAAGAAAATGCTACCCGACTCAGCCCTAACCATAATGCACATGTCCTCGAACATATCGAAACAAACTGATTTTGTCGTCTTTTGTTGAGGAGTGCAACAATCCAGTACAGGTTACTCGTGATTTCAGGATTGCTTCCATGTCGCCCATTCTCTCCTGTGTACCAGTGAGAGTGTGACAATCACGATCAACTGTGAGATGAATCATGTCATCAGTTTACCAGCATTGACCAAGGGCTGCTCCGGTGTGACTCGGAAGGCTACCAGCATTATGGCCATTCCAACCAAAAACACTGTGCCTTGTACAGTGGGAAAGCCTGGGTCCAGGTTTGGACTACTGGATGAACAGGCAGCGAGTAGGATTTCACTAATCGGAATCGGAATCATAATCATAATATGGAATCCACACCTCGAGCTCCAGAGGACAACCATTCAGACGGCCGCAGCCAATCTTGGCTGAGATGTTGTAGCGACCAGCTGCCAATCTAATACGTTCAGTCTGTATTCGTCCAGAAGCAAGTTCAAGCCGCGTACACACGATGCGTGTGTTGTCATAGAGGCCGGATATTGATATTTCCAGTCCAAGGCTGTCCAGTTGTTCTTGCTTTATTGTGCTGGAGACCGCACTCGCTGGTAGCTCAATAGAGATGCGCAAATGGTCATTGACACAGGCTTGTTTGGGGCACTTCAATGTACCATCAGCAACGTCCAGCACTGTCCCCGCCTTGCTGATGTCATTGAGTAGTGACGAAGTGTCCGTCGTGCCAAACACGATGCCACTGGTGACGCATGGCTCTCTCTCGTCTTCAGCAGCTTTCATGGTTTTGCTGATAGCCGCATCCACCCAGGACCACACACGCAGAAGCTCAACATCGTCCTCAAAAGACTGCAATATGAATGCAGCACTCTCTCCTTTCGACACACAATCCTGAAGTTGATGCAGTTGCTTCTCAAGAGGTTCCAGTTTCTTCAACCTCAGTTGATCCAGCTCATTTAGGAGAGAGTCCTCTCGTTTCTTCACAGCCTCCATAAGTGGCTTGAAGAAATCAGCTACCCTCTCTGAAGCATACTCTGTTTGACTGTGTACCATTCGAATGTTCTTTTCCACAGCTTCTATGGCACTTTTGACAACACCATCACAGTTTGCGGTGCAACTGCTCAGCTTTGTGGAAAGTGTGTCACGGGTGTTTAGTGCAGCACAGGGAATATCCATCACCTTGTGTTCATCTTGTCTGTGTGCTCCAGTATGTATGCACTGCGTACACAACAGCAGATTGCAATCAAAGCAAAACTGCTTCAGCGCTTGGCTCGTGTGTAGAGCACATCTATGCTGGACCACTCTGCCACTGTTGCTGCCACTGCTGCTGCTGCTGCTGATGCTAGCTGACTCAGTCTCTCCTAAAGATTTAGACAGTGGGTTGATCATGTTGACGGTGTGGCCTTTTCCTGATTTCGATCTCACGTGAGCAGTACCATGACACTCACAAAAGTTCACGTCACAAACCTCGCAAATTACTGTAGCAGCTGTTTCATCCCAGCACTCATCACACGAACATTGTATTGGTGGTAAGACACTCGATCCCTGTGGTGCAGCCGCTGCGCTCACCATGCTCACCGCATTGCTTGCTCGGATGACGTTTGGTAGCGATCGCAATGGCTCAACGCCAACAGGCAATGGCGTAGCGGACAAACATTGCGGACATGTTATGCTGCCATCAAATCCCAAGCTGTTCTGCAGGCACGACGCACACAGTGCGTGCAGACACGAAACAAACTTTAGAGTTGTCGCGGACGATCCACATCCACAACCACTGCACTCCACTTCAGTGGACATACTGCACTGCTGATCGAATGATGGACGACTTTTTTACTGCTGTGTTAGCGTAGAAGGACGGTGCTGAGCTCATGTCATGAGCAGAGAGATGAGACGGTCTGGAACAAGCAGAAAATTAATAAAAGTTTCGAAGCTTTTATAATTATTTCTGCTTAGGGTGCGTTTGGTTGGTACGATCTAGAACAGGATCGAACAGCTGGTGCACATGGCGCAGCCTCATGTCAACCAAACGGTACTCCAGAAACATGTTAAACAGAGCACATTTTTTGTGAAAAATATGCCAAACTATTACTTGGTACATGGTGCTTTCTTCAAAATGTGTGGGGTAGCCCGGCTCGTCACCATGGTCACTGTGTACGCGGTACGACGAGTCCAACCCAACACGTGATCATTTGGGACCAAAATCGATGTTCCCACCATGTACCAGGTTTCACTGTGAAAAAGTGAAAATGCTCGGCCTGGAGCAAGCAGGATGAATATGTTCTGGCCAGGGATCGTAAAATACTTTTTATTTTTAATACGACTCCTTGGTTCTGGCCGACCCAGAACAGGTGCAGTCCCATCCAAACGCGCTGTTCTGGTGAATCCTGTTCTAGTTCGTACCAACCAAACGCGCCCTAAGGGGCCGCCGGTGGTCCATTTTTATTATCAATTTTTTTTTAAATGTTATGGCAACAAGCAGGGCCATGGGTAGTACCAAGAGTACATAACCCCCAGGGGGGTTATGTACTCTTGGTAGTACTACAAATAGCGAGTCGTACCCAAACGACTCCCTGGCTGCAAGCTTGCAAGGAGAGTTTCGTTTTGAAAAGATATCAATGCAATGCTCAGTCATGAATTCACCGCGCACATCATGTACGGAATGACATTGTTTCCGTCTGTCTTCAATATCATGGTCTTGGTGCGCTGGCAGAATGATGGACAGATGGTCAGCAGGGAGTAGTGAAAGCGACTTTCTGTACTATGGTACATGGTGGTAGACACCAGCATCCACGCAGCTACACACACGCACGCACGCACACACACGCACGCACACACACACCTCAGACCTGCCCATCGCGGAAGCGATGATAGCGAACAGCTATGTTAGACATAGCAACTAACGTTGTTACTTGTGCTGGGATTACACCATTCAACAGCTTACATTGACCACACACACACACACACACACACACGCACAGAACAGCAGCATTATATGATAGTTTGGTGATTTTTTTAAACACACACACACACACACACACACACACAAGCATACTAGTTGGAAAGTGACCTGCACTTGTTTACAGGGTGGGTAGGAGATACTGCAACCGGACAAGGACATCAGAACAAACACACAGGAGCGGGGCTAAATGTCAGAGAGGCAGGGGATAAAAGGCAAATTGTTAGCAATGGAAATGGGGACGTGGACTGTTCAATGGAGACGAGGACGCGAATTGTTCAGTGTTTAGCAATGGAGATGGTTCGAGAGTGCTGACACAACTCCGACACAGAAAGAATTCAAACGAATCAGAAAGCTGGCGGTGCTGCCTGCGCTGTTAGTGTAGTGCTACTATCACTGGCAAAGCAACAGCAGATCAGCGGGGCCAGATCAACGCCTCTCCGACTCCGCCCTGCTGGGGGTCGAGAGTTTTAACCATGCACAGGTTAGGACGGACGTCACAGTAGGTCACGGCGGACCGTGCTGGTGAGTGCGGCGAAGTACGAGACGCTCACGATAAAGCATGGCGATCAATATGTTCTCTAAGGTGATTTGAAAGGAAAATAAAACCTAAGCGGCGCAATGAGAATAACACACAAGCATAATGAATAGCACAACATGATAGACAAGCTAGGAAAGCAAAGAGCCAACATCAACTTTCCTGCTCTGATTCAGAACTGAGCTGCTCAAGGTGCTCAAGAAGAGAGCTATCGAGAGTCACGTCGAGCATGGACAGGACGAGTTCTTGGCTGAAGCTGGCACGTTGTTGTCGCAGCTCTCGATCCGCTTCATTATCGGGCGCAGCCGGCCGAGCCGAAACATCTTCGAGTGCGCTGTCAACAGAGAACACAAATGAAGGCAACAGAAAAGAGGTTGCCGAAGAGTGGGACAAACCGTTCGTATGACTATGGGATATATATAACTAAATACCAACACACTGTATGGTGTGGGTAGGGTCACCTGTACCAACCCTACATGTATATTGGAGAGAGAGGGAGAGTTCATGTCTGCAACTACAAATATATAGAGCCCTACTCCTGGCGACCATCATCACACAAACTGCACAAGTAATGGCGGTCACGAGGCATGAGCCGCAAGCCAAAACTGATCATGCCTCCCCCCCCCCCCCCCCCCCCCCCCAGCTGTACTGCTGTGGTTTGTAGTGGAATGATGGCAAAGCCCCTGTGACCCAACCCAAGCGGCCACACAACCAAGACGTTTTATTTAGCTTACATTTGTCTACAAGGAAAAAAGAGAACTGAAAAAAAGCCATGATCTCGGAACTACTCGTAGTAGTAGTAGTACTGCTTGACCTAAACCGGAACTAAATCGTACCCGCACGGTACGCAGCGCAGACTGCACGTACAGCAGAACATAACCATGATAACGCGACGCAGCTTGGAAAGCCAGCTAGCTAGCTATGTATGAAACAACGGACCGCAAGCATGACAGCGGGAAATGCAAAGGGCCAGTCGGCAACAGTACACAATGACGATTTATGCTATTGGGTATCATTCATGGCTAGACCTAACACTGTATGCACGTGACATGTCGCCAAGTTATTGTTCTAACCAGAGGAGTAATTGTCACCTTCAGCAGCATGGATCTAAGAGTAAGACTAAGACTGTATTCATCATCACACCTCCACCAGGTGACAAGTCTCTTTACGAGCAAAGACCGGAATACACTCGAAACGCTGTGAAAGGAAAAACCTATAGCATTTAGGAACACAACCTAGAATAATAGAACCACAGAACAAATGAACTACTGCACACCATCAGCTCCACACTCACGGAGCATACCTCCTTGGGGCTCTCAATGTATCTCGATTCCGGAGGCTTCGTCCAACTGGCTGATCATCTTCAGCAATCGGCAGGTCAAAGGCAATGGGCAGTTCGCCATTGCTGCTAGAACTGGCCTCCACCTGGTCGACTTCCGTTGACTCTGACTCAGCCTCGCCTGGATCCATCTTCAACAGATCAACATTCACGATCTTCGTGCCACCGCGACCGTGCGCAACGACGACCGTTGAGGATGCCACCACTGCCTCGACCACCCAACCACGCTCGTAGGGAGGCTGGCGCTTCTGCCGTCGGTCCTGGCGTCGCAACAGTACTGGATCTCCGGGCTGATAGGGACAAGCGACACGAGATCTCGATTCATCGATGGAGTCAGCTTGCGATAACTGGCCGTCTAAATAATCCCACACCCGGGCCGTCTGCATCTTCAGCTTGTCCACCCAAGCGCTCTCAGATAGCTCGCTGCCGGACTTCTCCACCACCAGGCGCTTCGGCTTCCAGCCATACATCGCCTCGGCCGGGCTGATTCGAGTGACACTATGCGGGCGTACACGGTACTTGAATAGCAGCAGATCAAGAGCCGCTTTCCAATCATCCTCTTCCTCCAACACCTTCCGAATCAAAGTGAGGAGCGTACGATTGAACCTCTCTACCGTGCCTTGACTCTGCGGGTGACGAACTGCACCATGCTGCACTCGAACTCCAAACGCCGCAAACAAAGCCGACATGATAGCGTTGACAAACTCGGTGCCGTTGTCGCAGCGCACAATCTCTGGTGGGCCCCACCGGGCACAGATGGACAGAAAGGCATCAGCAACACTTCGTGCATCGTGCCGGGGCAACGGAACGACTTCAGTCCATTTGGTAAATGCGTCCACACACACCAGGACGCAGTGGAACCTGCCATCACGACTGCCGCCGAGCTCCATGGTGTCGATGAACACGGTGTTCCACGGACCAGATGGCATGGCAGACCTCGTAGCTGGAACACTCTCGCCACGCTGCGGACTGGCAACAGCACAGGCCTGACACTTGCCAACAAAGTCCTGGCACTTTGCTGCCATTGAGGGAAAGAAGCACCGGCATTGCAGAAACCGCCAGGTTCCCTCCCAACCGGCGTGTCCAGTCTGAAGATGGGCTGCGCGCAACACTCTCTCCTCCAGAGACTCTGGGACTACTGGAACGACTTCTTCTTCACCAGTCGGCACCTTGAAGCTCCTCATCAGGACACCGTCGGCAACACAGAGTTGATTCTGGATCTTCTTGTAGCCAGCAGCGACAACTTCCTGTTCAGCTGTCTTCGCTGCAATCACCGCTGTGATGGCCGCATCACTTTCCTGTTCGCTGGCTATCTCTTGGAGCGACACAGGGCCAAGAGCAGATGGATCGATGCAGGCACCAGACACGCCGACGTCAAACTCGCCGACGCCTGACTGACCTTTCCAGTACTGGACGAGCTTCTCAGGAACTCTAGTCAGCTCGTCTGCCTTGTTGCTGGCAGATGGAACCCACTCCAGATCAACGCTGAGGTCAGCCGCTTTGATCAAGTCATCGATGATTTGGAGTCGCCGGTGAACCACCACCTTGTTCAGCCCACTGACTTTGATTCGCTTCAAGTGGCCGAAAAGCGAGCTCAGCCAGCCATGAACGGTCTTGGAGTCGGTCAAGACCTTCACCTTGCGCACATTCCACTCAACCGCCAAACTCAGGCCCTTGATGACCGCCTCGAGCTCTGATAGGTTGATGTGGCGAGTGTCGTTCTTCAGTCTCAGCCAGCATTGGTCCTCTACCACTCGGCCGTCGACTTCCAGGGCCACGCCATAGGCGATACTCGAGGCATCACACCAGATCTTCCAGGAGTGTTCCTCGCCGCTTGGAACGCTCCAAGCACCATGAACTGGGTCTTCCTTCAGCACCCGAGCCATGACGTCACGACACAACACCTGCAACTCTTCTGGAACCGGCTCATCCCATGCATCAGTCAGACAGGCCAAACGACGGAGCCAGCTTGACATCGGCCGCAGCCAGCGACACACAGGATAATGCGCCGTCAGGGCGCCACACCAGCGAAAGATGCTACGCTTCGTCAGCACAGCAGGAATATCAATGGATGTCGGGTCACGACGATCCCATCGCAGCTGGTCTCCCTCAGCATCAATCTTCAGGCCAAGCACGCACGCCTCCTCAAGCTTCACAGGCGGCTTCGTTGGTAGACCATACCGTTGCAGAGAGGCAGCCAGCTCCTTGGTCTGATGGCGTGGTGTCAGGATGTCATCCACATAGTTGTCAGTTGCCGGAAAGTCCTTCGTAACCCACCGGACAATAGCATCCATGACTTTTGGTGCGATTGAAAGGCCGAACCCCATGCGCTGCATGACAAACTTCTGACCTTTCCAAGCCACCACCTGAAACCGCTGCAAGGCAGGCTGTACACGCACGTTCAGGAAGGCCTTCCGAATATCCAGGATATCCATAGCATCGCCGCACTGGCGCCATTTCCGAAGCTTCTCTTCACATGCTGGTGCATCCAGGCCCGGATGAGACACAATGAGACTGTTCAGCGCGCGATAATCCAGACAGGGGCGGACCGGAGTGGACACTTTGTGCTCTTGACACACTGCCAGCAGAGGCAAAACACCGCCAATCTCGCCGTGCGAGCCTTCGTCATAAGGAACTAGCCATCCTTGATCAATCCAGTTTTGGACCTCGGTGACGAACTTCACCTCCTGATCATCCGATAATCCTTGGCGGGAATACTCGCCGATGCCTGTACCGATAGGTGAACTTGGAGCAGCTCCGTCGCACCATTTCCAAGTGACTTCCCAGAAGCCTTTCTCGGGGTCGAACATCACTTCACAGTCACTCATCTCCAACGTGACCTTGTCTCCATCCTGTCGGACCTGAACGTGGCGTGGCAAGTGCTCTTCATTGCTGATCTTACTCTCGACTGCAGCCACGACTGGCCTCGTTCCGAACACAGCACCAGTTAGCTGGCCGTCACTCTCTGAATACTCCAGAGCAACACCACCGGCCGATGAGATCACGTCAAGACCAATCAGCATGTCAGAGCGAACCACGTCCAGAGAATCAACTACCAGAAACTTGGCCTTGATTTTCGGCAGGTACACATTGTTGTCATCACGGGAGACAGTCAGCTCCACAGTGCCAGTGATATCGAGTGAGTTGCCGTTAATAGCCGTGATCATGTCCTCACCCGACGGCTTGCAGACAGGCACAGACAGTGTACGCACCGCAGCAGAAGACACTAGGGAGCGACTCGAGCAAGAGTCAATGGCTGCCTTCAGCCTGGTCCGCTCTCCATTGACCGACACGAAGACTTTCGGCAGGCCACCACGACGCCTGGCAACGAGGGCAAGACATGCATCATCTTCGCACTCTGCAGCAGCGACATCTGGTGATACTGCAAATGCATTGGCACCTGCACCAGGATTCCTGCCACTCACTTGTCCTTCGGATTTGGCCTCAGGACAGTGCCTCTTGATGTGACCAAATCGCTTACATCTGAAACACTGCACCTTCTTCTTCTTGGGGCAGTCCCTCCTCAGGTGGCCAGTTTCTCCGCACAGGTAGCATACTCTGCTGTCTCCTGGCTCAGGTCCTACGGCAGACGCGCTGACACCAGGCTCATCCGCCACTGCAAGGAGAGCACGTGCTTGCTTCGTCAGCTGTGTCATCGTGGGATCCCCACTAGCCGCCGCACTGAGGCGCAGCTGATTTGCAAATCGACGAGGCAGACCTGACAAGAACTGCTCGACGAGCACCGGGTCTTTTCCATCTGCTGCTTCCTTGTGGCCACTACGCGTCAACAAAAGGCGCAAGTCAGATGCATAAACATCAACAGTTTCATCTTCCCGCTTCCGACGTCGCACAAACTGGGAGTACGCCTCCCTCGACGAGCAGGCGAACGACTCCTCAAGCCGTGCCTTCACCTTATCCTCGTCCTCCTGATCCGCAGTAGCCATTTGTCTCCACACCGTAAAGGCATCGCCAGATAGATACAGAGGCACATGCGCCATTCGCTCCTTGCCTGTGCTCCATTTCTGAATTTTTCCCACGACCTGGAACTTCTGCCAGAACTCTTCCAAGTCCTCCTGGCCACTAAATGCGCGCAACGCGCCTTCTGCTTTCGCCATCCTTAGTTCCTCCCCGCAGTCCCGGGTTTCGGCACCAGAAACTGTAGTGGAATGATGGCAAAGCCCCTGTGACCCAACCCAAGCGGCCACACAACCAAGACGTTTTATTTAGCTTACATTTGTCTACAAGGAAAAAAGAGAACTGAAAAAAAGCCATGATCTCGGAACTACTCGTAGTAGTAGTAGTACTGCTTGACCTAAACCGGAACTAAATCGTACCCGCACGGTACGCAGCGCAGACTGCACGTACAGCAGAACATAACCATGATAACGCGACGTAGCTTGGAAAGCCAGCTAGCTAGCTATGTATGAAACAACGGACCGCAAGCATGACAGCGGGAAATGCAAAGGGCCAGTCGGCAACAGTACACAATGACGATTTATGCTATTGGGTATCATTCATGGCTAGACCTAACACTGTATGCACGTGACATGTCGCCAAGTTATTGTTCTAACCAGAGGAGTAATTGTCACCTTCAACAGCATGGATCTAAGAGTAAGACTAAGACTGTATTCATCATCAGGTTCGAACAGAACAATTCTTCCTTTCGCCAGGCAAACCGCTCGTCTATTTCTGAAGGTTTCTGACACCAGTAACACAGATATACTTTATACTGGCAGATTGATGTGCTTGCTGGAGTGCCAGGCGTGTCAAAATTAGCGGTCATATAGGAGCAAAAATGTTCCCCTGCCAGGGGTGAAAAAGTAACAGTATGCGAAGGCAACAGATCACATAGGTTCAGTCCACTACAGCTGGATATGTTCCTTCGCAGTGGGAGACACCTGTGCACACGACAGTGAGTCGGCCCGGATGAGAGCCGTCAGCAACACACCGGGGCCGTGAGCGTTCCTGCACTGGCGAAACATTTTCGCTATTTCCCAAATCAACGGTTCAGTAGCGCGAAAATTTCGGTAAACCAGTTTTCCAGATCCAAAAATACATGTTGCACACTGTGTGCTTGTTGAATTTTAGGCGGCGTTTCGGTTTAGGTAACAATTTCCTCGGATGGTGAGCCAATTAAATTATGGTGACTGTATAAGATCTGGTTACGTTGGTGGACAGTTAGTCATAACTCGTAACATTTCGTCCTTCTCCTTTTTCACCATAAAAATGTCCTGTACCGAAAATAAATCTCCACCGAAAATTTCCAGTTTGACAGTAGTCACCGTGGCACTCACTTTTTACCTCGCCATCGCAATGCCTGTACCTATGGTGAAGTAAAATAAAGGTAACATAACATAACTCACCTATCCAGAATGAACTCTCCGGTCGGTGCGTTAGCGCCCATCAGGCACTCCCACTGGCTTTGCAGACCACTGGATGCGGACTGCTGAGAGGAAGGAACGCCTCTGCCCTGCGACATACCACCGCTGCTGCCACCACCACCACCGGCCATAGAGTAGAACCGCTTGGCGTTGGACCGCTCAAGGCGCTCAAGACGCCGCTGTTCACTGGCGCTTGTCGGCGCTCCCTCCGTGCCGTTGCCCGATAGCAAGACGTACTGGCCGCCGGACGATACTGTACATGTACATGGGAACACACACACACATCATGTACCACACACACACACACACACACACAAAAGAGGAGGTGAGCAAGGAAGGGCGCTAGTATCTACTCACAGCCCATGGCTGCCTCCACCGCATGTGGCGGGCTCAAAGAACGAAAAGCAATCACTTGTACCAAGAGTACACAACCTCAGGTTACGCTCCTTCCCCTTGGCTTGGCCGAGCACTCTTTCTGGTTAGTGTCAAAGCTACCCTACCTGCCCTCGTGCAGAGCTCACCGTGTTTCTCGCAGCTAGAGCACTTTGACTTTCATGCTTTGAGCCGATTACAAAAAAAAACACTTGGTTGTACACTGGATTTCATTGTGATCGGTGCGGCCAGTGACTCTGAGCTCCGCTGAGGAGAGCTAAAAAAGGTCGAAACCGCTAGCTGTCCGGAGATTGAGTAAGCCCCAAGTTATGTACTCTTGCTTGCACATGTACAGTAGAGCCCTGAGACGACGTACACCCACGGCCCGGGGAGCAGGAAAGTGCACTTAGTATACAATGTACTTCTTGTCCCAACACACTTTCAAGTATGAATTAAACGCCCGTGCTCCGGAAAATGTCCATACTAGGCAAGAGTACGTCTTATCAGAGTGCCGGGAGCCGATTCCTCGGTCCAATAGAGTGCTCAATACTCACGGCCGAGTCCTACGGTCCAATAGAGCGCTCAATACTCACTTGAGCAGAGCTATACCACACTAGATACTCTAACTTTATCAGAGCACGCACTCGGTGGGTTACACTGCACATGTACATGGGAGCATCGCAGCTACAGGCAGTTCTAACAAACGCAACAATAACATACTTGCAAGCAAACGGCCATCAGAGGATGCTGCACGGATAGAGCGGAGGAAATAGTACAAGAAAATAGAGTAAGCCATGTACACATGGGCAGCCCCAGACTACTGTAAAACATGTAATTTTAGGTGCATTAAAAAATCGGTGCCAGAGGCCTGCCAGGTTTCAGGTGTAATGTAGGATTAGGTGAGCAGCGTTCCCATCACATACAGTGCATACTCTAGTGGCTTTTAGGTGTAATTTAAATTCAGGTGCCTGGTTTCTCTACCGAAATCACCAAAATTAAAGTTACACCGAAAACGACCTGTTTTACAGTGTACACCACATACAGTTACAGCTAACAAACAGAGCAGAGCCTCTCAGATAGAGATGCAATGGGGGACAAGACGAGAAACGTACTGTACGAATCGAAAACCAAGATGGCCGTGATATAATAGGTGGAACCAAGTTTTGGCAGTTTACACGGGAAGATACCTCCAGATGGGCACCACAAGAGCACACGCTGTTTCTCCTTCAATGATCAAGATGCCTGCTGGTTTTAGTGTTGACATACATAGAAATACCCGTCTTGCATAGAAGCCTGCAAAATTTCGCCAAGAAAGTCATAGAAGCCGCGGCTTTTATACAAGACTTCACAGTATGTTAAGCCCCACTTTTCAATGATCCAGCAGGCATGTTGATCGTTGAAGGTATTCACGCACTGTCAAACTGTTTGGGACTGTTGAAACAAATAATGTACATGTACCAGCGGCGGATCCAGCGATCTCTACAGGGGGGGTTCCAGTATAGTCAAAACTGAATAGCTGATACTCAGACCCTGTGATTTGAGGCGAGCGATCGCTCTCGCGCGCCATCGCGCGCCTTATTTTCTTGGAAGGTGCACTTTTTGTCGCGCGCCTGAAACTATTTTTGGCTGCATGTACGCTTTTCGGAGTGCAGCGCAACTACTACTGTACTATGACTAGTACGAGTGTATGGTGTCAAGTGTACTCATCGATCCGTGCGCAGGCCGGAACTATGCCCGCTCGCGCTGTTATGAAACAGACTAGACAGTGAGTTAGTCATGTGTAGTGACATGCACAGTACTGAGTAGGCAAGTTCACTGCACGTAGATCTACACTGTGAGTGTGACACAGGCACTGCACTGGCGCGCCCAGCTAGCCTGGCATGACCTCGGGGCATTTCACACGTCTGGATGAATGATTGCGGCTTGAACTAGTCAGAGCTGTGCCGCGTAGATCTACCACCACTCATGAAACACTCCAGTTCAACGGGTTTTACGGACCCCTGCATGCAGCGCAGGGGTCCGTACAACCCTCTGAACTAGCGCCTGGCGGGTCCGAGTAGCAAGATAGACCGCAGTCTGACATAGACTAGTAGTTCTGGTAGTTCTGCTAGTGCATGCGTTGCAAGTAAATGCACCCAAATGGCGCTTTCGTCCTCTTACTCTTAGAATAAAAGGCCAATTGGTCAACTGGAGTTGATCATACCAGTTGTTTTCTTTCCTTGCGACATGATCCCTTGCTGGTGATCTCCTGCTGCTGCTAGCAGTAGAAATGTCGAAAGGGAACAGTGTGCAGTTGTCCACTTTCCTCAGCTGGAAAGTAGATGAGGACATAGGCTTCAACTCGGTGAAGAAGGAAGGTAAAGAGCTGGTCGTGAAAGTGTGGTGCAAGTCGTGTGCGAAGTATTCTGACGTTATCCGGAGCGACTCTATGGCTGAGAGGTCAAGCGAAGGTCGATGCGTTGAGGTTTGTGGAGGGATCGGACTAGTGACGAAGCACGCTGTCACTCGACATTTGTCTGGACAGGTAAGTGGTCAATTCAATGTCGAAAGTAAAGTCGATCGGACTCGCGACCATTCTCCTTGTTTTCTTCGCTTGTTGTCATGTAGGCGCATAGCATCGGAGTGAGCCGTGCGAAGCTATTGGGTGACACCGACGAATCATCGTCGACGTCTGCATCAGGGAGCAAGGCAACACAAGCGCCTTAGCAGCCACGCATCCACACAGCTATTCTAGTCCAAGCGGAGGACGCATACGAAAAGCTCTTCCACACTGCATATTTAATGGCAGTTAACGGCCCACCGCTGTCATCTTTCAAGACAATGGTGGAAATTCAGAAAGCATCCAGAATTTTTTCTCTAAAAAATGATATCAATAATGTGCTGTGTTTTTGGAGTGAGAATTTTTGGATCACTCTCCTACAGCTCGCCTGACACAGGCGAGGAGAGCGATAGATCACTCGCCACCTATTTTCAAATCACAGGGTCTGTGATACATATACATGGACGCGCATATGGTTGCCATTTTACGAAATTTCAGGGGTTCTGTGGAACCCCTCCTGGATCCGCCCCTTTGTACAGCAGGTGCCTAGCACAGGGGACATGTCCCCCCCCCCCCCTACCCCACCCCAAGCCTTGCATACAATGTGTACAAGATCAGCACACTGAGTAGTCAAGGCCAGCATAAGCAGACGCCTTCAAGTGCATGCTGCTCCATGCCATAGTGCATAAACATCAACAGCAGGAGCAACACGCGCCTGTGAAGATAGCCACTACCACCACCAATAAACATACACACGAGCACCTACAGACCGATACCACCCACTCTAGCACAGCGTGCACTCACCTGACGTAGGCTGCTCGCCATGTGACATCTGCGTGATGAAGTCCACCAAGTCCTGGCTGATATTGTCCTGCGCCGGCTGTGTAGACGAACCAGCAGAACCCGTGCCACCGCCACCACTACCAAGACTAGGCTGCAGTAATGACACGGGAACGGCAGAGTCCAAGGCCATCGGTGGGGGTGAGTACTGCGGAGAGGCGCCCCACGCCGCAGAGGAGGCGCCGCCACTGCCTGCATTGCGAATTGACTCCGAGCCACCGAATGCCTGCGGCTGGGAGCGACTCAGCGAGGCATAGCTGAACGGCGATCGTCCCAGTGAGCTGGCAGGGGTGGCGGATGATGTGCCAGAGGCAGCTCGGGCTTGCAACATGCGGCGGATGTGAGATGGATACGACATGCCCTCGCCCTCCTGTGCGCCACATGCAAATCAGTTAAGGAACTTCACAATGCTCAGATGCTGTTCCAATGCATCCTTTTTTTAAATTGACAGACACACCTGACAGTGGCTTCGCTTGATACGTCACTATGGCAAAGCCCCCCCCTCCCCACACACCTTCCCTGACACGCCACCTTAATTGCATGCATCTCATGGACTCCGTGCGCGCTACTCAGGATTTAGTGGAGAGAGTAGCAAGAATCCCGGTGGTGGTGGCATTGGCGAGGGCAAGTTGAGCACTCGTACCAAAAGTTCCAAAACCCATGCAATATTCGCCAGATGCTAAATGCACTTGCAGGTGGGCTTTCAAATTTCTCTCCTCCTACCATGGTGCTGCAGTGTGGTGAGCGCGTAGATGGGATCAAAGAAATTTCACACCTACCCCCCCCCCCCCCCCCCCCCTAAACACAGACACAGACAGAATATCTGAGGATACATGCGCATTGTCCGTCTGCTGCTGACGAGAACGATGGTCCATAGCCAGATGTGCTACCAGGCTGTCCGTTGTCGTGTTAGGATCCCAACCTGGAAGGGTTGCACACAATGGACATACCTGCACAAACACACAAACACACACACATGCACACAAACACCCAGACACACACATACACACACAAACACCCAGACACAGAAATGCTAGTCAAACCGGTGCATCCGAAGGCTTTAACCTGCCCTATCTCTCGACGCATCAAACAAGGCCACCGGAAGGTATTTCGGGTGCCACGGTCAACCTTTGGACGTGCACCAGGAGCATCCTTGATCTCACCCTGACCATCATGTAATCATACAACTATGCTGCCTGATGATCGTGACTACTTCAAGTGTGCGAAGCTCGGAGTTGCAGCACAGCTTCCCCCCTCCCTCTCCCTCGTGCAAACTAAATACTAGCAATTCATGAATTCAAGGGGTACCTGGCGCACAGAGTGCCGGATTTCCCCGATTATAGGTCGCACTCGATTGTAAATCGCACCCCCATTTCCAGGACCATGTCATATCGTTTTGACATATTCACTTCAGTAGTAAGTCATGCTCGATAATAAGTCGCACCCCTTGGTGTTGGCCCTGAAGTTAAGTGTAAAAAGGTGCGACTTATATTCGGGGAATTACGGTAGAGCGGTCAATACCGTAGTGACCGCAGCCCTGTCAAAGTGTATCTTCAAAGAGCGAGACCAGAGAATTACAAACTAACACGGCGGTGGTCAATTGTTTTAACCAAAGAGAAGCGGATGCCTCCACCCCCCTCCTCACCCCTTACAGCTGCCGCGGATTTCACCCGACTTCTTTCCTGCACTCAACCGGACGAAAGCGCCCCAGTAAATCAACAGCCACAAAAAATTCCCAACTCAGCTTGCTTCCCCTACCTGTCTTCACGTTAGCCTGGGCACAGTATTCAGTTCGGATTGTGAACGGCCAATGGATATGTTATTTATCAGGCCCGCCGGAACCGGTCTGGTTGGTCAGGTTATCACCGGGCCAACCTTTTTGACTCTGATGATCTACACCTAGTAGTGAAACCGGTCAGCCAAAAGTAAACTTTCAAAGAATGTCACACTTGTTTGTGCAGTTTGTGTCGGGGGTATCACTTCATTAAGAATTGTGTTTCCTACTTTCGAGGGCATGTGTACCCACTACATGTACATTATTATAATATATTTATCATAAACAAAGTGTGAAAGGCCATAAAACTACCGGACCAATCAAAAACTGCTTCCGGCGGTCCTGTTTATGCTCCCCCCATCAATGCTGGGGCCTCTTTATTGGCTACTGGTGTGGCTGCATGTTTCGCCTGATGCTTCATGACCAGAGAGAGAGGGAGAGGTAGAGGGAGTGAGAGGGAGAGAGAGAGAGGGAGAGAGAGAGAGAGAGGGGGGCAGACAGACAGAGAGAGACAGAGAGAGAGACAGAGAGGGAGAGGCACTGTGCTTGGTAGCCAGTGCAGGCAGAACAACAGTGCACACATGCATTGCACGTGTGCGAAAAACAAACCAGCAAACCAAACGCACTGCCACGTACCACTTCCTTGCTGGCGTTGTCATGCTCAGTGACGACGTGCTCCTGTAGGCGACGCTCAGTGAAGCCCATTTGGCCGCACAACGGACACGTGAAGCACTGAGCACGCTCATAGCTAATCGTATCACCACCAAAGTAGACTTCTGTGATGCGATAAAAGCAGACAATAGACGCAACACGCATCAAATGGATTCGGAACTTTTGTTGTTCAAAAAGCTACGTCAAATGTGTGGGATGTCATAAAGGGGAGTAGTACGCCTGGCGTAAGGGGAGTAGTACGCCTGGCGTAGCCAGGGTCCAGTCACTTTTATTCCCGTAGCTATACAGAAGAGTCAAATGTTACGAATAGTAGTAGCGCCTGGCGCCAGCCAGGGTCCACAGCGCTTAAATTGGTATCGACGTGTATGTGTGCTGTGCATATTGGCATGTCACGTGCCAGGGCGCATACATGTAGTGTTCACACGCGACACGTGACTAAGCACCAGATTAGCCGAATAAACCGTCCGTATGAGGGCCTAGATGAAGAACAAGCGAGCATAGCGAGGGTCCGAAGCTGGCTGTGCGCACGTGTGTGTGCATGGATGTGTGTGTGTGTGTGTGTGTGTGTGTGTGTGTGTGTGTGTGTGTGTGTGTGTGTGTGTGTGTGTGTGTGTGTGTGTGTGTGATTACACAAGAATTAATCTAGCCAGAAGCGGTCCATGTGCTAGTGAAGCTTGTATCAGACCCACTCTGATTTAGCCACCCACACTAGTAGCAAGTATTACCTTCACTGGGGGCAGGGGTAACTGCAGTTGGATCCCTGGACGGATACCCTGATGCCGTCAAATCCTTTTTCTGCACCTTGTCCTCACCCACTTACTGAGGTGTGGTGAGCCCATAAGTGGGATCATTAAGTCCACCCAGAGTTTTGGGGATTTCAGAGGGCGTCGGCCGTTGGGGGGTTCAATAGCCAATTGAGTCATCTGTCCAAGATTCCTTTTGAGTCTCTCTCCCATCTCCCGGGAAGACCCACGTGACCAGTTTTGGCAGTGAGCAACAAGTACAAGTGTGTGCGTGTGTGTGTGCATGAGTGGACGGGGCATTGTTCGTTGCAACGGTATGACTGAATGCCAGTTTCTGGTTGTGATCTGAAGCACTGTTCTGAATAGCGAGTCCCCTACCTGGCAACATGCTTTCTTTGTCATACCGTAAAGTTGCGGGTAGAAGCCGGCGTCGCACAGAAGCCGAAACATCGTGCGGGCTTATTGCGTACAAGCCTGTCGTGCATACAAGCCAAGTCACAGCGAGTCGCGTGCGAAGCCGTGCATGCCAATCGAGTACATGTACCAGAGTACGGTACCCGCTGGGTGCATGGCTTCTATGGAACCACTTGTCACGATCTCCACGTGCACCACGTGTTGACTCCAAAGTGTGTCAAGCTTGCAAGAACTGTTTGTAGTTTGTCTTCCAGGATCCACCATGCCTGCCGAGAACTCTGGCAAACGAACAAATTACAGCTTGACTTTCAAGCTAGCCGTAGCAAAGTCAGCGAACAGCTCGTCGAATGCTGTCGCCGCTCGCACTCATGAAGTTGACGAGAGCATGGTCCGCAGGTGAAGGCGAACTGAAGCGGGTTTGCTTGCCCAAGAGAAAGGTGAAGCGTATCGCGCAGGCAAGGTTGCCTGGAGGTGGTGGATCCTTGAAGTTTGCAGAGTTGGAAACCGCAGTCTTCGAGTGGATTGTTGGTGAACGCCAGCAGCGACGACGAGTGACTCGCAAATCCATCCGGGAAAAACCAAGTTACTCCATACCGAGATGGCGATTGAGGAGCCTTTTGAGGCAAGCTCGGACTGGTCACCAGGTGCAAAAACTTGTTCATTCCACATCAGCTGGCCACTCGAATCCAAACTCATGAGAGTGCAAAGGTGCCAGAGGATTCAATACCCAAGCTGATCGACTTCGTGTTGTATCTCCGCTCGTATTTCGCCGTTCACTCGGCGGTTCAGTCCAGCAGGGTGTATGCGATGGATGAAATAGCTGTTTGGTTTCATGCTGTGAGCAACCGGACTATGAATGTTGTTGGTAGCCGTACTGTGTCGTTGGCGTCGGCAGGCCTTGAGGAACAGAATGTCACCGTGGCCCTCACTGCTGCAGCTGACGGCACCAAGCGACTACCCTTCATAATCTTCAAGGGAAAGGGGAAAACGGCGGATGATAAACTGCTAATGGCCAGGCGTGACATTCAGGTGGCATTCTCGAACAATGGTTGGTTCAACACTGGCCTCACCGTTGATTGGCTGAAGAGAGTGTTGGGTACCATCGCATTCGGCTACTCATCTGGGATTCGTACAGATGCCACCGTAGTCAGCCTGTGACAAAGCAACGGCGACAGCAGAATGCAGACTGTGTAACGGTTCCCGGAGGCTGCACTGGCCTGATTCAAGGTCCAGACGTGAGCTGGAACAAGCCCTTCAAGGGTTCTCTGCAAGAGCAGTATAACGAGTGGCTCTGCACTGGCCAGAAAACATACGGTAGACTGCTGCCGGAAATGTTCGTGCCGTTTCCAAGACCGTCCTGGGTGGCATGGTTGTCAAGGCTTGGCAGAGCCTGTCTTCAGACCTCTTCAATACTTCCTTTAAGTGCTGTGGCCAGGTGCGCGGTGTGTCTGCAGATTACATCTCCTGTTTCAATGACGGTCGGCCTGCAGCTAGTGGACGCCAGCGGCGTGCGGAGGCATTTGAGACACCGCTCAATCCACAGGCACCTGCTCGTGTGCTCAGTATACACTGAC